>NC_047665.1:57537308-57837308 GCF_011762505.2 Arvicanthis niloticus | reverse complement strand
TCCAGCTTGCTCCGTGATCACTTCTGCCCTTTTCCCCATTACGTCTTAAATCAATTCTATTGCCCATTCAGCTTCCCCAAACCTTACTTATCCTTATCTTCCCACTCAATTCTTATCCAAAAGGAGTTATAAAGTGTCCTGTCTTAAAGTTGAGAACAAGAATGTAAGTAGGCCAGGGTAAGGGTTAGATGACTAACCCTAGCATGTTAACTGCCAAGTGCATTGCACGCCTGGGATAGAGTCAACAACACCCAGGGAAGCCAACCATAGTTAACACCCGTTTCTCCTGGATCCACCTCGTGTGACCAGTTCTGCCGACCCAAATCCGGTGACACTTGTTCACTTCCAACGCCTCCCATTCCAATGATGTTCAGGCAAGCAGGAATCAAGGGAGAGAGTGATGCTGAAGAATAATCGAGCCCTTGCAATGCAAAACATCCCCCAAATACAGTAGGTAAAGATTGAAAAAAAATTAAAGGCAGTGCTCTCTCGCTTGACTAGACATCCGAGCTCAGTAAAAGACAGTCGAAACCCGCTAAGCATACATAATGTCATGAAGGACACAACTTGAACACTTTGTGGCTTGAACATTTATAGGGGGTAACAGAATGCATTCATCATTTGGAACTAATTTTACAGTTCACTGGCGTTACACGGAAGCCCTCTGGACTGCTTCTCCTGCGATGAGAAAGTTTCCAGAATGGCAGTTTCCATTGGGTTTCTGCAGCTAACAGTCTCCACTGGAGATGGATGCGTTCTTAGCAGTGTGAAATTACAGTGTGGCCCATTGCCTAGGGGGAAGGGCACCAGATCACACCTCTGAGGGCGGTGTGTCTGTGTTTTCGGGTTTGTGTTGGGTTGGGGTTTTTTGTTTGTTTGTTTTGTTTTTATTTTTGTTTTTGCAACTTGAACCTGTCAAGATAGACCAGCTAGGGCAAACTTCTCCCTCCTTGTGGTGTCAGATATTTGCAGGAGTTGTGTTTCTTTTTGATACAGAATCACCCAGGGTTAAAGATGGCTGTTCCTATTTATGAAATGTGTTCTGCTGAGTTTAGGGATGCATTTCTTTTCATCGTTTTTTCAAAAGAAACCGAATTGCTTTTTCTGGAGCATGGGTCTCAATCCCCTCTACATTTCTCTTTGCATGTATGCTATTGTTGTTGAGGTTACAGAGCTCAGGAGAAAAGAGTTCAATAGAAGTGGAAGTCACGTGCTGAGCAAAACGTGTGTGATGGATGTTTATTTTTCACCCACAGAACACAGCGTCTGGTGTCTCCCACGTCTGAGAGTGCATCTTCTGGGACCCCTCTGCACATGCTTAGTTCTGTGGGTGGGCATCCTGTGACACTACTGTCGCTGCTCTGTATTCTATCCTTGCCTCCCTCTCCCACTAGATGCAGCTGTCCCTTAGGAGCGGAGCTGAATTGTTTATCAGCATTTTCATTGCCCAGAATGATGCTCAGTAAGTGTGAGTGGGATGAGTCAGAGAGATAATTACCTGCTCTGAGATGTATAGGACTTAGAACACCTGTTTATATAGGGATTAAGTAAAAAATGAAACTGTGGCGAAGTGGAAAGTTGTTGGAATAGAAACCAGTCCCTGAGGGAGGAAATATTCTAAATAAATTGTTGGGGAAACCCTTGAGAAATTTTCCTTTCTTTTCTCTTTTCCTGTTTTCTCTGAAGCCTGAAAGAGTCCATAGTAAACAAAACCAACCAGGGAGCAACTTCCTTCTTGAAGATTGGGCTCAGGGTTCTGAATCTTTGCATGCCCTTGGTGACCTTCCTGTGCTAACATTTTTTGAGGGAAAAAGTCAAACTGCCTTGAGAATTATAGTTAAGGGTAGGGACTGTTCCAGGAGTGGATGGATGAGAAGACCTGAACAGGATAAAAGGTTGAGTTGATTGATTTAGTATAACATATGGATTGAAGTTTGTCTATAAGCATTTATTTCTCTCTTTATGAAATAAGGCAGACTGAATATAAAGAACTCCTATCATCATAAACATATACTTGGATGATGCTTAAATACTGGTCCAGCAGGGCTCCACTCCAGTCCAAGATAGAAAGACTTCTTTGGGATATTTCTCTAAGAGTACAGGATTTGAAACGATCCAAAGAGCAGCTGACCATAGTTTTTAAGGGGTGTTGACTCTAGGGTCCGATGGCTGAAATCTGCTATCACTTACTGTGTAGCTTTGCAGAAGTTTGTGTGTTTGTTTGTTTGTTGTTTTTCTCTATTTTCTTTTGTTTTTAATCCTTTTCCCCTTATTTTGTCTTTCTTCTATTTTGTCTGTATATGCAGGAGGCACTCTGGATGGGGGATGGGGAGATGCAGGATGAGAGATGGGAGCAGAGACTAAATATCAACCTCAAGTGTCATTGCATCATGACTTTTTGTTTGTTTGTTTGTTTTTGTTTTCTTTTTAGACAAAGGCTGTCATTTACCTGGAGCATGCAAATTCAATTAGGCTAGCTGAATTAGGCTGGCCACTGAACATCAGGGATCCTCCTGTCAGTGCCTCCCCAGAAATAGGATGACAAATATACAAACATGTCTGGCTCTATTTCTTTTTTAACATGAGTTCTGGAGAGCAAACTCTGGTCCTCATACTTATATAGCAATGACTTTACAGACTGATATTTCTTCAAGCTGGGCAGATAGCTCCAAAAGAAAAGCACTTGTCACACAAGGAATTGTGAGAACAAGGGTTCAGATACCCAGAACTCACATAAAAAGCAGGTTGAGGGGATAATTCTATTGCTCAGGAAGCAGAGATGAAAATCCCGGGAACAAGCAAGCCAGGCAGACTAGCTCCAGAGTCAGCAAGAGACCTTGTCTCAGTACATAATGTAATGAGTAACTGAGAAAGACACCTGAATCAGTCTTGGAATTTATACTGATACCCACGTGTCAGTACCTACATATGCATACACCTACAGTCAGATGCATGTGAACACACACATATACACACACGAGTGAGAACTTTCTTAATCTATTTACACTCAGCTGTTCAGCTAAAACAGAAAAGACCTGTCTCATGCAGTTTTGATGACTTATCAGTCAATACATTAGTTTTTATGGCAATAACCATACTAATATTGTTATAATTTATGTCCTATAGATAGCTTTCAGTTTCTATGTGATAGCTCCCTAAGATGGTACTTAAAGCTGAAAAGTTTCTGGGTATCTGTGGTTCTATGAGATTCATGTGGGGACAGGAGTTTTGTTTTCTATAATCCCTTCTTGTATGTTCAAAAGGCTATGAGTTTGATCAGATCTAATGTGATTAATCTGATGATGACTACCTCTCAATAAAAGCTGACATGTTTATGTAAAACATGATATTTAAACAATAAAGAAAGCTAAGGAGTAAAAACACAATCAACAAAATGGTTAACTGATATTATCTTTTGATAGAAAAATGGCCTATGAATTTTCTTGTTTTTCTTTTGCATCTGTATATCCCACATTTTGCCAACATGATGTCCCAGGGGACAGAAAAATGAATTAATTTCAGATCATGTAGCTTATCTGGGCAGTAGTTTGATTTCTTTCTTCATCAACTGTGTTCCTTCCATGATCTAGTGTTTTAAGGCTGTTGTCACTAAAGAAATGAATCTACAGACCATGTGTCAGATATCAACAATGAGATATCCTCAACAATGAAACTGCCAACTTGAAGACAAAGGCTTCAGAACATTGCTGTGAACATCCCCTGCCATGCTCACTGGCTCACCTGGATGGAAAAATCACTGAAGTTCCCTATAGAAAATGAAAGCAGAAGTAGGTTGTGAGAGTCTGTATTGTGTCTGGACACACTACACACACAGACACACACACATACACACACACACACACACACACTTCCTGCCTTAGATGAAGAAACAGATGAAACACACAGAGAACAATTCAGATGGCAGATTTCAAGCTTTAAAATACCCTTGAGAACTTTTAAGGACATGTAAAGCCTGTCAGATCTATGACTGAAGATGTAGCTTAGTGGCAGAGACTGCTTCCTTAGTGTTTACCAGCCCTGGCTTTGCTCTCCAGTACATCCAAAAAGAAAAGAGGAGTTAAAAATGAATCAAACCTCTTCATAAAGCCATGGGTCAGATAGGAAGACTTCCCAAACAGCATTCTCCAAGATTCCGTGATCTAGAACAAAGTTCACTTCTATAATCCTGTTATCCTCATATTTTGATCTATATCACCAAAAGCTTCATCAGTAGCTAAATCAAAGGTCCTCTAATAGACCTTCGGAGACCTTGTATTTGAAAGTTCTCCAATGACCCTTGGTCCATGACCTCAAATGTGAAGGTCCTCCAGTGGCGATGTGGTTTACTCATGTTTATAAAGTTGTCTACATCATTTCACAAATATGAATTAATAAGTTGTATGATTCACAAATAGTACAGCACACCTTGCTTATAAGTTTGTACCACTCATTGCATTATCCTGGGTACATTTCTCCCATCAAACGTATGGATATGTGTATGACAGTTTGAAAACTAAGGCTTCCATCACTATGAATATCCCTTGGTGTGCTCACTAGCTCATAAAACTTACCAGAGTTTTCTACACAGACTGGAAGGACGTTGTGGGCTCTTTGTTCATCTTTGTTGTCTCTGGAAACACATACAAGAGAGAAATTTGGGTGGGAACTAGAAACAGGAGAAAATCCAAGCTTGACAGGATCACCTTTGAGTAAGGATGGGTGTCAAAAGATGAGAGAAAAATGAATCTCAGCATCAAAGTTAACAATCTGCTACATTAAAATGGCAAAGCACACGGGCACCAAGGCCAGCCACAGTGTCACACACTCCAGCCCGAGGCTGACAGAGATTTTAGAATTAAGCTGGAACCCATTTGCTCTATCTTTCATGTTTATGACTAACCATACAATTACGAAGCTCATATTGTTCCCTTAAATATCATATTTACAAATTCAAAAAAATTGAATAAGAAAGGCAGACGTATTTTCCAAAATTCTGTACTTACCTTTGATGCACAAATCCTGATTATTTTTTATTCCATCATGTAACTGTGAATAACTAGCCAGTCTCTCTCATAATGAAGCTAAGCTGAAAGACATCATTACCATTAATATTACCTTGTGATTTAAATCAAGGAATGTCATATAGTCATGGGAAAAGGCATACTAAGTAAGTGTAAATGAAACAAAATGCAGGTAATGTTAGTGTAAGTGACAATTTGAACCAGTGGTTCACTACCTGTGGGTCATGACCCCTCAGAGGGTCTCATACCAGATATCCTGTATATCAGATCTTTATATTAGTATTCGAAACAGTAGCAAAATTACAGTTGTGAACTAACAAGGTGATGTGGTTGGGAGTCACCACAACATGGAGGATTATATTAAAGGATTGCAGCATTAGAAAGTTTGAGAGCCATTAAGTTAAACAGTTCAGAATTCAAAAATATGTACACTCAAGTTAAGCAACACATTTGTGTAAAACTGAGAGAAAGATTTTCTCAGATCACTACTAAAACCCAGTGGGAGGGGGCTGGAAAGATGGCTCAGTCAATAAACTACTTGCATTATGAGGTCAAGAACCTCAATTCCACTTCTAGCATTTCCTACATTAAGGTGCTGGAAAAACCAGGTACACTTACTATCCTAACACTAGGGACAACACTGAGACATGTGAATCCCTAGGGCTTACTAGACAACTAGACTTGCCTAATCATGCTATCTAGAGGCCGGTGAGATTTTCTGACTCGATTAAAAAAGATAGACAGGTCCTGAAGAATGTGCATGCACATTCACAGACACACAAACATATGCACACAAAAAAACCAACTAGAACAAACGACAATCGAACGCAGTGAGACACAGGGAACTAAGAGTGTACAGAAACTCTACAGACCTGGTCTTCGATCCCAAGTTCACCGTAACTCGCTGTTCTAGATGTTCACTGCTGTTAACTGTCCTCATTATTAACATGCTCAAATCACATAACAGTTTGATGCCTTGTAGAGAAAGACTAGAAGACAATAAAATAAAGGAATTCACAGGTACTGGGAGATTTGGTAATGAATCCTACTGAACTGAAACCCTCTATAGAGGGATAGGTACATGAAACAGTGCTTGCCAGCTCCTGATAAATGTGGGTGCTATATCATGGTGGAGAACTTTGCACTATGATCTATGTTCTCTACATGTACGCAGCAAGGCCAAAATAGCCCTCTCAGTCAGCCTACTGCATGGCTTTCCAGCCTTGTAGCAGTGAAGCCTTTTTATTCTTCCTCTACTTTGGCTTAACTACTACTGAGATCAAAACAGGAAGGAAAACACAAACATCAATTATGTAGGTGCATTATTTCATTCATTTGTTCATTCACAGGTCCGTTCTACTTCAGCGTGGAATGTCAAAATATGTCCTCAATCAGGCATTTCCCTTTAATTTCTAACAATAGAATTAAAGGATTTTCCACTTCATTGAAGGCATTTCTGATGAGCGGATCGACTGTGGGAGTGCCCTGAAGCCTTGCCAAGACAGTAGTGAGTGCCATGGTTTCAAAACGGTTTGACTGTGTTCTTGACAGTTTCAAGTGCTAGAACACAGTGAGACCCAGTGTGGTGATGTTGAGCAGTGTTGGGACCTTTAAAGAGTGGAGCCTCATAGAAGGTAACTAGGTTATCAGGCATGCTGCCCTTGAGAAGGATTAGTCAAGTTTTCATGCAGCCCCAATATGTTTCTGTGTTCTGCAAGATCAGACTATCTTACAAAGAGCAAGCTGGCCACTGAAGCACTCTGATTTCTGAACCTTGTCTTGGGATCCCTTCTTCATATGACTTGTTTGTTCTTCCGTTTTTCTTTCAAGTTATTTTGATGCAGTCAGAAAGCCATTACCAGAAAACCTGTACCACTTTGTTTAATTAAACCCACTAAAACTGTAAGTCAAAACAACTCTTTGAAAGCACCCAGCTTTGGGTATTTTGTTACGGCAACAGAAACAGGCCTGAGAGAGTAGATGGAAGCCTGATTTTTTAGGTAAACTGATTTATTTTTGGTAGGGTAACTGGAAGAGAATGAATCTTAAAATGAATGGCCTAAAGTGCCTTCTCTTTTTCCTTGGAAGGACAGTCTGGTTCCCAGAGACTCTGGTTATCCCTTCCAAACCTTGTTCCAAAAAGAAACCATAATGTCTTTTGGGCTTGGCATCCTCATTAAGACCACCTGTCCATAGAAGCCTCTTACATTTTATCATCTACTTTCTCCACACTTTGTTTTGACATTCTATTGTGTTTTGAGACCCTGGAAACTCTTCACTCATGGCAATCTGCCTGCTTTAGCCTCCCAAGTGCTGGAATTACAGGTATGGGGTACCTGTCTGGTTTTCATACCTTTTAAGTACTTTCTTGGCCACAGTGTTTCAGTGCTCTGTCTTCTAGAAAGGTTGATATGTCTGATATGATATTAATTAAAATTCTTCATCTCGCTGCCCTCCCTTTCTGTTACATTGTCATAATACTTGTGGCTTTTGCATTTTCTTCTCTTCTGTAATTGAAACTCGGAGGTCATAGAGAATTATTAAAACACATTCTCTATTAGCTCTACCAGGAATCCATTGAAAAACATTTTGTCTTCATTACTGTGTGGGATAAAAATAATGTCATTCATTAAAACTAAAACACACAGTGACCAATTTTAGTATGAACCAACACACACGCACACACACACACACAGAGAGAGAGAGAGACAGAGAGAGAGAGAGAGAGAGACTACATGTTGCTACTCAGCCCCTCTTCATCATGGAAACGAGCAAACTGACCTATTACTTGAGGTAACTGGTCTCAAACACGGTTTATGCCATGACTTTGGCCCAACAACCCAGTAAAAATAGCATTCTTAGAGGAAAGTTGAGAAACCTCCCCAAAGCCAAACCAGGAAATACATGAAATGGAAGCTTTGACTGGGACTTCTGAATTGCCCTTCTCTGGGACTCTGTAACCCAATTCATCTCAATAACCTCTTTTATGTCTCTGTAGTTTCTTGCCATGTCCTGTACTGCTTGATCCTGGAAATTTGACTGAAGTGACAAGGCAGTGAAGAAAGGACAGACACACATAAGGAAAATCTGGGACAGGTGGGCATGCTTGCTCTGATGGACCACCTAGACACCTACTTGTAACATACAGCAGTAGAAGACAGCTAGCTGGTCTCAGTAGGAGGTTTCTGTAGGGGAGAAGTCTTAAATTACCATTATCCTGCAGGAGGAAGCTGTAGTGTCTAGTTTTTGCACACACTGATCAATCTTTTATAAGTACCTGTAGTTGGACCAGAAGAAGGCTTTGCCCACCAGGCCTCTAAGCCTCCTCTGGAGGGAGGCTTTGCCAATTCCCAAGAGTCTGAGACACTGGTGTTTTTCAAGAATACATTCCCACTCAGGACTTCTTCAGCTCCTCACATGTTCTGCCATCGCAACGTTGAGGTGGTGGTGGACTCCTTTATTGATTGGTTGTATTGATGAGTTGATAGTTTGAAAGAGGAGGTGCCTAGGCATAGAAGTCATTATTGTAAAAATAACTGAAAATTCATCTTTAGGATAAATACTGCCAGTAAAGCAAGTTAATTAGTCATGTATCAAACCTAAAACCTTACACTTGTGCTGGTTGGGATAGCTGACACAGAAGTTAAACGATTTGTAAATGTGCCCCTCGCTTCTGAAAGCCAGACCAGTTACATCTATCTCCTGTAAAATGTTTTTTTTTTCAATCTTCAAATATTAGGTAAATTATAAGAAAGATGTGCTAAGATCAAAGAAAGTAGAAAATGGGATGCATCTTCCCTGCCCTGTCCCTTGAGGAGTAATTTCATTAAGTATTGCAGAGAACTGGGCACTGCAGATACATCCCTTGTAGTAACTAAGTTGTGTCCCTTCTACCAGCAACACATGTGAGTAATTTCTATCACTTACTGTGAATGAATCCATTAAGTCACACTGAAAGCTGACAAGAAAAAAAAAAGAAAATGGGTCCTTGATTCCTGAGATACTCTGTTGGCCCACAGTGTGCATTGTGGTCTTAAGACAAAGGTATTAATATGTACCATAATTGCTATTGCCCATACTATTTAAAGCATTTAGGAAACACAAAATTTTGCTTTAAAGTCGATGTCTAATTCTAAAGATTAAGTATGTACCCTCTTTAAGTATAACTCATTAGAAAAGAAATGGGAAATAATTAATGTAAGGCAGAAGAAACGTTATCAATGGAAGACTCAGAGAAGGACCAAAATAGAGATAGAAATGGGAGAAAGGGAGAAGGAGGTCACACAGTGACTCAGACATCACTGAACACAGTGTGACAGCATAGGCTAAGGTGAGGAGGAGCCAACACCCAGAACTAGACATGTCAGCTGGGATGGAGCAATACATGGCAAAGCAGAGCCTGCATCTAGGCTGGAATAAAGGCTGGTCCAACAGGCTGAACGTGAAACATGGAGAGAATTGGAAAGAACAGATGGAAATCAGGTCTGCCATTCTTAGGAGAATGGAAGCTGCAGGGTGAGAAGTGGGGAGCAGAAACATCATATTAATAGATTGACCAAGAGAAAGCAAGGAACGCACATAGGACAGCAGAAGGGAGACTGATGATGTAGGAAATTGAGAATAGACAAGCCACTGGAACTTCAGCCTCGTGGCAAAGCCTAGAGGTCCCCAGGCACAAGGTTAGCCAACTGTCATAGCATTGAACATGTCTTACAAGACATAATTGTCTCATGTATGTCACATAGTCTAACCCAGTCTTCAAAACAGCACCATTAAGTAAGTACTACTTTTGCCATTTCAGTCTAGAAAATTCAGAATTAGAGAGGCTGAGAGACAAGCTAGAGGGCCAATAACTGACAAGTGACAGAGTGGGCTTTGACCCCAGTCTTCTGATTTCCAAGTCAACCTCTTAGCTACTAGGCTGTCTTAGCCATCTGGGGTTGGGTACTGCTTGGAGACTTATGGACAATTTTCAAAAGAAATCTTTTCCAGGGTGCTGATACCTGCTCTAAGCCCAGGACACAATTGGGGAGATTTCCCTTTGTAAGCCACACTGAAAGGTGCCTTACAGTTCAGAAACTGTTTTGTTTCCAAGAGTGTAGGCATCTCTAGGAATTATAGATATGCAAGAAAAGGACAGTTGAAACCATGTCATCTTGTTTAAATATTTCCTCTATGAATGCGATATTTTGTCTGAATAAGAATAAAACTAGAAAGAAGGGGGAAGGCAACAATGTGTGTGTTAAAAGGTCACTTTCCCCAGCCAAGAGAAAAGGATAGAAAGAAGCTCATGAACAAGGAAGACCAAAGTGTATATGGCTTTTGTCTAAGGCATCTAGCACAGATATTTAGAAGGAAGTTTGTCTAATTGACTTTATTTTTTAATTATGAGACTTGTATCTCAGCAGGACCTTTAATTCCAGCCATTTTGAGGATCAAAGCCATCCTCCAACCAGTAATCTCACAGTGGTAATCAACATCGATCTTCAAGACAAATAGACAATCTTATTAGTCTATAGGAATCTGCTTTGGAAGTAAAAGGAATTAATATCAAAGTTGAAGGTGAGGATAGATATGTAAAGAGTTAGGGGGAGGACCATGGGAGATACATATGATCAAAACACATTGTATAAAATTCTCAGAGAATTGATAAAGATATTTTTTAAAGTGTTTACATGATATTGTCCAAAGAATTATTAATTGGCTCAGTCACCATTTAGAAATATGGAACAATAGAATCATAGGCCACAAGAATTTTTATTATTGTTGTGCTCAAGGACTTACCAAACCCAGGATTCAGAATTTCCCCTTGTTATAGAACAGGTAAAGAGGCATGGTCCTTCCCTTGCGATTAGCTCACATCACTGGCTCTTCTCAGTTGAGAACTCTATTTGTCACACCCAAGAGTATATAGGCAGCACAAATGAGACTCTAGGTTATTAAAAAGCATAAAGGTGATAGGAAATTGGAAGATAGTCATGAGGTAGAGGTGTATCTGGGAGGAGTCAGGGATAAATATGATCATATCACAATGTTCTGAATTCTCAAAGAATTAACAATGGTACCATATTTTTTAAATTATATTTGTCCCAAAATCTTGCCCTGGCTACCCTAGATGCATCTCCTTGGTTGCAAAATATTTCTTCAGCACCAGCCTGAGCTACTCCTTGTAGCTAACTATATTGGTGGAAATAAAGTATCAGTCATCACAGAACTAGGTTTGACACATACACAGAGCATAGCAAGCTGAATCTATGATTCACTGCAAATCTTTAATGTACTTTCTACTGGTCAAAGGTACTCTCAGCCTCTGTTCCCTCCTCCCCACACATCATCATTGATCAATGGACCATATCAGTTCTCATAGGTAGCTCCTCAGTGTCAATCAGATGGCCTTATTCCTCTCCAGAATAAGGTGTCTGATGACCTCTGTTGTTGCAAACCTCTCCTTCTTCCCAACAAGTCCTTCTTCTTACTTTAGTATCCTTTTCATTTTATGGTTCACAGTTTAAGTAAAGTTGTTTGCATGATCATAGTTATGTGGTAATGTACTAGAAACATGGGCAACCTCTGAAAAATGATTCTCTTTCCCTCAGCAGCCACTAACTGCCAATAGCTCTACAAGTAGGGGGGATGGACCCATGAGCTTATCCTCCATCTATGTTTGGATTTTGACTAGCTTCTTCTTGTGCAGGTCTTGTGCAGTTGCTGTGAGTTCATGAATATGGGCATGCTATGTCCAGAAGACAACACCTCACAGCTCTGCCACTCATCATTGGCTCTTACAGTCCTTCTGGCTTCATTACATCTTAAAACTCTATGAAATATAGCTACCCTGATGTGCTGAATAGTTTTATATCAACTTTATACAAGCTAAAGTCATGTGACAGGAGAGAATCTCAACTGAGAAATTGTCTCCTCAAGATCAAACTGTAGGCAAGCCTATAGAGCATCTTTTTTAAATTGTTGATTGACTTGGGAGGGTCCAGCCCATTGTGGGTGGTGCTGCCCTTGGGCTGGTGGTCCTGGGTTTTATAAGAAAGCAAGCTGAGCAAGCCATGAGAGCAAGCCAGTATGCAGCACTCTTCCCTGGTCTCTGATTCAGCTCTTGCCTCCAAGTTCCTTTCCAGTTTAAATTTCTTTCTAGGCTTCCCTCAATAGACTATGACTTGGGGTGTATAAGCCACATAAACCCTTTCCTTTCCAACATGCTTTTGATCATGGTATTTTATCATAGCAATGATAACCCTAACTAAGACACCAACAAGCAAAACCAAATGTGCAATGAAGGAAAGATTCATTTGAAATTTTGGCCCAAATGATTTGGTAAATTAATTTGTTACACTGACTTTTTGGAAGCACAAGATACACAATATAACCAGAACCATGTTATTGTTTGGTTATTCCTTTAGGGAGTTCAGTGAATTGTAAGAAAACAAAGCAAACAAACATGGCCTTGGTGTTTATCAGCTCTTTCTGAGTCCTCTGATCATTTATTAACAACAATAAGGATAGTCATCATACGGTTATGATGTGTATTATGCATGACAAAGTACTCTTAATTTCCAAGATTTCCATTTTTATTTTATTTTTCCATTTTCCAGACAGAACCTTGCCTTTATGCCCCCAAACTGGCCTTGAACTCAGTGCAATCTTCCTACTTAACAGGAGGATTAGAGAGATCATAGGGAAGCACCACCACTCCCAGCATTACCGGGTTCCTTGACAGTTGCTTTATTGGTGTCAGTTCAAGCTACTTAGTTTCTAAGTTGCCAAGTGTATCATTTATAAAACACAAGGTTTGGGGGTCGGGGGGGAAGGGTTTTAAAATGGTAATTGTAGTCACAATATTTCCTATACATAACATTGGCAAGAAAACACTGGGATGGTGCTTAATTCTCTTCTGCTCTTTCTTGGGAGGGCAGAAGTTTTACCACCTGCAAGCCTAGAGTCACCTTAAGACAGCTGGCTGCCTGCATCTGCCATGCAGTGCTACCCCATGCTAAAGAGGAATGAAATATCACCAGTATGCAGAGCAAGGACTGCTGTGTTAAGAGAACTGGGATGGCCTGCCTCCCACATGCTGGAAATGCTTGCAGCCACAGGAGAACGGAAGATGCTTAATAGGTCAAAGAAAATCATGTTTCCAGGGTCACTCTTGGTTTTAAAAGCTGAATGTATCCTAATTGTAGCCAGTTAACCCATATGAGTTGGCCACTTCTCTCTTGCTGTGAAGATACGGGTGTTACCATAGCAGGAGGTCACCAGTATTAGGAGGGCTTCTCTCTGAAGCCCTGCTTCTGAGAATAAGGTCTTCAAGTATCCATTTGCAGCCCAGTCACCCTACCATTCCCTCCTATGGTCCAGCAAGCACCATGTGGAGTATGGAATTGAATAAACAAGATGTGAAATAGGAGACAGCCAGGTCTTCCTAATGCATATTCATTCCTGGGCATGAATAAGAATTTTTTGAACTAAACACATAGACTGTCCCCATGAAAATTTAAGAAGCTGAAAGTAGGGAGCATGTGTTCTGATATCAGAGGCAACATGGGCATATGGGTATGGCCCAGAGGATAGGCAAGGCCACTGTCTCACTTTTTTTTTTAGACACTGTTTGGTAGATTTCAAGCAAAATTAAGTAGCAATGATAAATAACAATCAACTCATCTGGTGTTTTGCTGATACAGACTCACATGGTGTTTTGCTAAGGCAAGACCCATGGGAAGACACATAATAGTTGGAGAGAGTAAACAGACAGTGGCAGTCTGCTTGTATACCTGGCTTTGCAATGCTCCATTGTCTCACATCTTCATCTTCTCTGATCTTCTCTTGCTTCATTGACAAAGGCACTTCAGGAAACTTCTCCTGATGTACCACCTAGTCCTTGTCGCTCCAGCTGTTCCATGCCAATTCAGAGGAGCCCTGATGTTTTCTGCTGGATCATGCCACTGCTGCTGATTCATGTTTGCTATCCTGACACTACCAAACTAGACTGCTGGTATCCTGACAGAGATGGAAATCACCTCAAAGAATTATTTCTAAACAGGTCCACATCCCCTTGTTCTATTTACTGTCTTTTCTCTCCTACCTTTGGACAGTGGACTAGAATTGGTGTCGAAGTGTGTGAGAACTCTTCTTAAAAATAGGTTTTAAAAAAAAATCTAAGCCTACACAGCTGGGTAGGACTATTGTTTGCCTCCCTCGTGTGGAAGCTTTCATGGCAAGAGGAGGAAAAAGGAGAAGGGAGAAGAGGGAAGGAAAAGGAAGAAAAGACAGGAAATGGGAAGGGTAGAGGAAAAAGGATACGGATGAACATAAAGAAGAGGAAGAGGATGGGGAGAGCAAGAACACTAGAAACACATAAAAAAAAAACAAAAACAAACAAACAAACAAACAAAAAAACCAGAGCCAGACATCCAAAGACACAGCCCTACCTCTAGTCAAGCCTTCAGCTACAGTTTTTTAAAGACAAAATGGACTCAGAGAAACCCTCAAAGAAAAGAAAAAGTCAAAATGGGACTTGAGGAATATAATTTTCTCATCAGAGAATTGAACAAAGACAAGCTACTTGAACCCAGAACTACAAAGTATGTGGTGTTTTAAGCCATGCAGTCAATTAAATGGCTTCTTACCAAGGAACAGAATACTAGGACCATTCTTGGGGTGGGGGTGGGGGGTCGGGAGATAAATCAAGTAGACCACTTCTGCACCACAGTCTTTCTATCCTTCAGTTTTCTTTTCTTAGATTGGCCTTGATAGGTATTGGTAACAGAAATTTTAGTGTCATGTGATTGCGTCAAATCCAAAGTTAGGGCTTCCCATCACATTCTACTTTGCTCCTTCTCTGGCTTCGGTTGCATAGCACTTTGCTTTGACAAACCTCAGAAGCAGACGTTGGACTCTAAGTAAGCACGTGATACTCCTGTTGATGGATGCAATCTCTACTACAAAGCAGTGTGTTGTTGACTAAAGAATATCTATCCAAAAATACCACAGACTGGGCCCAGTGAACATCCTCTCTCCAAGTGTGGCTCTTGGGCAGTGACAACCTTCCTGAGCTATAGCCTTTTTGCCTAAGGTGGGAATCATCTTTGCCTTTCAAAGCAGTAGTTTAACCTAAATACTAACTGCAACATACAGCCCATGAACTCAACGCCCCTATTATCATTCCTATATTCCCCTATTATATATTCCTATATGAATTGTGGCACACAATTCATTTATACTAATACAATGAAAGTGTAGTCAAAAGGAGTAGAGATTTAGATATAATTCCTGCATTTAAAGATAATAATCTCAGTGGGATGTGCAGGTAGAGTAAAAATATTTATGTATAGAGAAAACAAAGTTATATTCTTCAGAAATTGGTTCCTTACAATAAAGTTAAGTGTAGGATTTTTAGAGAGATATTCAGAACGTCCAAGCTAGAAGTTTATAGATTTGATTACACTACCTAGACACTGTTTGTTGGTAGGATAGTCTCTTAACAGTTCAAGTGGGTATCAATAGCTGCATAGGATGGATTGGAAGCAGAAGAAGATGCTAGAATATAAGAACATCATAGAAGATACTATCTATGGTCCTGATAAGTGTCTGTAGGAAGAGTAATTAATAATGATGATAACAAAAACAATAATAGTAACTATAATAATAAATTATTGAAAGTGAGAGACTAACAATGAAATGTATTAAAAGTTATTTTTTGACAATGACTATTAACATTCTATATTAGAAAACTGAATAAAGCATTTCATTTAGTAAGATGGACCCTTATCCTTACCTCTTAAAACCTGGCATTAAAAGGATACTATCCAACAGGGAATACACGTGGGAAGCAAAAGCAGAAAGATTGAGCTGGAGGCCAGCTGGGCTCCATAACTAGGGGAAGAAAGAGAGGGAGAGTGATAGGGGAAGAAGGGAAGAGGAGGGGAGAGGGAGGGAGGAAGAGGAGAAGGAATCTTGATGGATAGCAGTGCTTCTAGAGATAGAAATGAAGTCCTTCAAAAACAAGCCTAGGCTTTCAGCACCAGAGAAACGGGTTTCCTTTCTTAGAAGAAGAAAAAGAAGGAGGAGGAGGAGAAGGAGGAGGAGGAGGAGGAGGAGGAGGAGGAGGAGGAGGAGGAGGAGGAGGAGGAGGAGGAGGAGGAGGAGAAGGAGAAGAAGAAAAGGCTTACAGTATTTACTTGTATCTTAGTCAAGGGAAATGAGTAATAGGGACTTGCCAGTGAAATTCTTTCCTGGCTACCTAACAGATTGTATTTCCCATTTGGGAAAAAGACCAAAAGTACTGAGAAGTCATGGGGTCAGGAGACAGAGACTTTGCACTAACAAACTGCTGTGACTTAGTGTTGATTGTTGTCGAATTCCTCATCTGAAAATGTCTCCCGTGGGCTCAAAGATGGGTATAGCCATGTCTGGCATAGGAATGGGTCCTCTCTTGGTACTCCATCAGGATTCCTTCCGATTCCTTTCCACATCGGGCCTCCTCAAATGTGTACTTAGGTTAAGACCACAAAATGTTTGAAAAAATCTCCCTGAGAATGAGTGGCATCTTCACTGCGGCTGCTCTTCTGTAGCTCAGGATCCCTTTCTGCCACCTCCCCCTGTCTATAACAACCACGAGTGACTTCTCTCAGAGCCTGTGACCATGAAGGACTGATGGCTTGCAGGGTATAGATTGTCTGTGCATGCATTATAACCCAGAAGCACTGTTGGTTCCCTACCCCATGGCAGATCAAGCAGAATAGAAGCCAAGGATCTGGCTTGAGACTAAGATTCCCAAGAAGGCTGGGAAATTACCAGTTTCTGAAGAGGTGATTCCCATCAGCATAAAATGAAAACCATGTCCCTGGCTTCTATTTTCTATGTAACTCCAGACATAGAATGAAGTGTCGTTGGAAGGTGTTGGTAAAAGGAGTTGATATCTGGTTGTCAAGAGTCAGCACAGGGAGACAAGGAGGGTCTTTTTAAGAGGTGACAAAACAAAGAAGGCCTGGGTGGGGTGACAGGGATAGAGAAGAGGTGGCTCTAAAGGAAAAGGTAGCGATGAGTTTTGCCACACCTACTTGCCCCAGTAACCACGTGGCCACTAGCTCAGTACATTTTCTGAAAGGCTTGCATTCATCAAAACGCAATTATTCCAATCTAGATATTTTTTTCTTGCCTCTAAAATCCACTGTATCTTGAGATTAGTATGGGCCCTCTACATGTCATTTAGTCCCACTGGAGGCTTGTGAAATTGGGAAGAAGTGTCATTAGAAAGCATGTGATGGAGCACAAACAGAATTCCTCTCCCTGATGCTGAGCCTCCTGGGTCCCACTTCTAAAGTCACCTAGCCTTTGGGACAAAGTTTCAGCTAGCACGAACGTCATGAGTCATGTGAAGACCTAAGGAAAATCCATGGATGACTCACATGCAGGTGACACTGCCACAGAGTCTGAGTGCATTTTTCTTTGTGCTTCCTTGATTTCCCTCACTCTGAGTAGTGTGGATTCTTTCATTCCACATGCCATGTTCCCTGGCAAGCTTGGCTCCCACACATACACACATACATTTGAAATGCTATAAGACTCCAAAGCCCAGAGACCCAGAATCTGATCTGTTCCAAACTTACCTGAGTTTCTCTAAGTAGATGGTTCCTCCTTGGTAGTAATAAATTTGCAAACATTAGGAGCATACTGTGTCAGGCAGGTGTCTAAAAGGAACCCAGGGAAGGCAGAGGATTAACCACCAACGGAAATTCAGTTTCAACAGCCTTCATTAACCCTGCAAGTGATTGTAACCACTACCTTTGAATTAAGAAAAAGAATCAAGCTTCTCCCCCACCTCCCCTTACCACTGAACTGATATTTCAGAAGGAAAACTGTTAGGGCACCTGTATATATGTCTCGTGTGGCTTTTGTTACCAACCTCTGTCCTCAATGTAATCATTTCTTTTTCATTTTTCTTCCTGCCAGAGATTAAGAGATTTCTTTTGCTCAAAATGCTTTCTTGTTCTGTTTGCAAGAGTCGACACTGGATCTCCCAGGATCACACACAAACTACTATTCTCTTACCAGTCTAGAATGAAGCCTGTAGACATTTGGTAAGGCCAAGCTAATTGGATGTCCTGAAGAGACTACAGGCTTAGGACTCGGAAGATGCAATGCAGAGACCCAATCATTTAGTCATCTTTGCCATCCATTCTGTGTAGTTAATATTTATGGGCAATATTATGTGTGCTGGATATTGTGGAAGCTCTAGTGGTAGGTGAGTCACTGCCTTCTTCAGAAAGCTGAAGGCTGTTGTGAACCCAGATGGGCCTGGTGTCTATGGAAGTACAGTGTTCTAGAAGCAGCAATTTAATGGCATGAGGATCTATGGTGAGTTTTAGAAAATATTTCCCTCCCTCTACCTCTCCCTTCTTTCCTTCCTTCCTTCCTTCCTTCCTTCCTTCCTTCCTTCCTTCCTTCCACTTCCTTTCTCCTCACCCCCCTTCTCTTCCTGTTGAGGTGGGGTCTTTCTGTGTTGCTCAAGTTGGCCTTAAATGCTTAGCTCAAGTTACCCTTCGAGCTTCAGTTTTCTCAGTAGGAGGAAGCACATAGGTGTAGTGCTATGCCCATCTTTTAGGGACTGCTTTTCAAAAGAACTATGGCACCTAGCCTGGAGATGTAGCTCAGTGATAGAGTTCTTGCCTAGTACGGTTGAGTCTTGGTTTAATGTACATTACTGCCAACAGACAACTGAATATGACTTAAGTAACCCAGCACAGCCTGTTTTGTCCTATGTGAAGTAAAGAACCTGAAATAAGTAAGTCTCATGTCTCTACAAGCTTTTTTACAGCTCTGAAAATTTAGTAACTTCATAGAGAGTAGAGCAAATCATGAAGATCAGGACCATTTCCCACTAGGAAGACTGGTCATCAGGAGAATGTGGTAATTTTACAAACTAAGCCCGTCTAGGGTCCAGATGCTGGGTACAACCTTGCATTTTAAATCTCTCTCTCTCTCTCTCTCTCTCTCTCTCTCTCTCTCTCTCTCTCTCTCTCTGCTGGAACTCATGTCAGTCTTTGAATAAGTGAACAACGAATCAACTTTAAAGGCTGTGTGCCAATGGAGCATGGTGGTGTTTACCTGTAATCCCAGCACTAGGAAGGCTGAGGCAGAAGGATTTGAGAGTCCAAGTCATCTATCACAACAAGGCAAGACACTGTCTCAAACAAGGTAGCCCTCTACCAGACTGGATACTAACAGAAAAGTGAGAATCCTCGATTTACTATCAAAGAGTCTCCAGTATGGAAAAGGAGATTGGGATACAGCAAAGACAGAGTTAGGGCACAGTAAATGCAAACCAATGCATGGTGCGGAGTACAAAAGGGGATACAAAGCTGAGGTTGCTGGTGCACATCTATAAGCCCAGGGATGTGAGGTGGGAAGGGCAGAGGTTTAAGGCCATCCCTAGCTACATAGTGGGTGTGAGGCCATCCTAGGCTACAGGAAATTCTGTGGAGGAGCAGGAAAATAACGAAGAGGGATGGGGGTAAAGGAAAGCAAGGAGTTACCTAAAGAAAGAAAACATCTGTCTTCTGGAGCCAGTGAAACAAGCTTGAAAATATAACTAGTTGCAGATTATCAGGGGGCAGACGGATAAGAAGAAAGGACATTCTACGTAAAGCAACCATCTGAACAAGGACAGGAAAGCAAAAGCATTTTAGGAGATCATAAACAAATCAGACAACAGCTTCAATAAGTAATAATAATTGTTGGCAGTAATACCTTAAGCATTAGTCACCACATGGCCTCCTACATGCCCGGTCTAAACTTATATGGCTACTGAGATATGAGTACTATTCCTGTATTTCAGCTTACAAAGCTGAGGTTTAACACACTCAGCTGTTACTTTAGTCTGGTATTTCTACTTCCAGAGTCCTCTTTCCTCACCGCTCTGCAGACTTACTTGATATTCTGTTGGGAAATGTGTGCCTAGCTCAGGATATAGCACGAGAAGCTTTGTTGGAAGAAAAGTTTGACTCTCACACAGAAGTACAGAAAGTGACTTTGAGCAGGGAAAGGTAGGAAGAGGGGGATCTTTGACCTGAATGCTTTGGTAATAACACAGATGCCAGAATAATACATGGTTTTGTCTGCTGTGTGGTGCATACTTTTAATTCCAGCATTTAAGAGACAGAAACAGGAAAATATCTGTGCTTTCCAGGAGAGTCGAATCTACATATTGAGTTCTAGGACAGCCACAGTTACATAAAGAGACAACGTCTCAAAGGAGGAGGAGACGGAGGAGAAGAAGCAGGGAGAGGAAGAAGAAGAAAGAAGAAGAAGAGGAAGATGAAATAAAAAGGAAAGGAAAAATATCTTCTGATGTAAAAAGCCAACATGAGAGGTGAGAAAAATCACTGGGGAGATCTCCAACACTTACATAAAAATCACGACATAATGCCATGCCCTATAACCCAGCAGTGGGAGGTGGAGATGGGAGAATTCTCACAGCTCACGGCCAACCTGTCTAGCCAACAGGTGAGAGCTGAGTTTGAGAGGAAACCATGTCTTAAAAATTCAAGTGGAGAGCAGTAGATGAAAACACACAGTATCAGCTTTTGATCACACATGCATATAAGGGTGTACATAGTGAGACACTCAAATTCACCATACATATATTGAGAGAGGGGAGGGAGGTGGAAAAGAGGGAGAGGGAGGGGGAAGCAGAAGAGGAGAGATAATTCAAAGCATGGAGGCAGAATCACTAGGAGCTGGCTAGCCACTCCTCATGGTGGCAGACGGGAGAGTAAGTATTTTCAAGAGCTTGTGTTCAGTAGCTGGAGAGGAGCCTTTACTAGGCCACTGTCATTTGCTTCCATTCAGCCCTTCGGATTTATAAACAAAGACAAAGTATTCTGACTTTTTTCCCTCTAAAGTATGACTCTTATCATTGTATGTTTCCTGGTCTTGGGCATCAAATACCAATCAACTGTAACTCTTGTCAATGTCCAAGAAATGTACTGCAAGGTTTATTACAGGAGATAGGAACAGGCAACACTTTCTTCTACAGAATCTCTGTCCTCGTCTCGTGTTCCTAGGAAACCCTGTATATAAATGAAGGTCAGTAGAATGTCCTAAAAAGCAAAGCAAGCTAACTGCACTTTCAATCAGCCATGGCCGGAGACATCTGCCCCTAATTCCAGAGCCACGAGTTAAGTGCATAATAGGATAATTCTCAGAACTAAGCCGAAAGGCAGGTATTGTGACTAATGAAAACAATAGCACTCAGGAGGCTGAGGCAGGAGACTGGCAGGTTCAAGGTAGCCTAGGCTATAAGGTGAGACTCTGCATAAAATAAAAGAAATAAAAATGCTAACAAATGTGAAAATTTAAAGACACAGGTTCACAGAACGGCAGCTAGTCCTGCCTGCCTGCCTGCTGACATTTGATGTGGCTGGACCCTCAAAATCATAGTGAGGGAACGGAAGAGTTCTGTCCTCCAGATTGGAATGACTGTAGTGATTCATATTCGCATGGGGGAATTTGTACAGCCACCAGCCTCATCAACCTCATATACCAATGTGATTAATGTTACATTTTCCAGAACTCTTGGCCTTGCCTATAAAACTCAGCATGAACACCTGAATTTAAAAAAAAAAAAAAAAAAAAAAAGTCCCACTGGCAAAGCTTGGTCCTAACAGTGGAAGGCTCCTGGTGTTGATGCCAATATCCCCAGGGCTCAATACCATTCTGTCTTTGCAATAACTCCCAAGTTAAACAAATTGCCAAAGAGTTATAAGCTTCTTATTAGTTGGATGGATTCCTCTGATTGCTCCGCCGGCTTTCTTTTGCTGCACATATGTTGGTGAGTTCCATGGATAATTCATGTGCCTGCAAGTTCCCTCCACCACTGAAGGAACTCTGGCATTTCTGCTTCTGTGATCTATGATCTATGATCTCCACTCCCTCTCGCCTTTACTTTGAACTGAGCTGCCGTGTTAGGCAACCCCACTACCTACCACCTAACAAGCTGAGACGTGAGTCTTCACTGTATTACGACACATGAGTTTTATCCCAGGCTAACCAGTAGCACCAGTATTCAAAGCACAGTGGGATGATCGCAGCGACCCAGATGGAGTAGCCAGTACCAACTGCACAGTGGCAGCGGAGGATGGATGGTGACCGCAAGGGATCATGGGAGTTTGAACAAGAATTACTGGAGAGAATCAGACTTGCACTGACTCCGCTGAAACTGAAATGAAAGTAGAGTTCATTTCAAACCAGGCAAGACCAATCGGATCCTTTAGGATGCGGATGTACCATAGATATTATATCCCCCACTTAAAATGACTCCAATTCGTACGTTGATGTCTAACTAGATCTCATTTTGTGTTTGTGTGGAAGGCTGAGTAACCTATCAACTTCTGTTTTCTTGTGCATCACTTTATAAAGTCTGTGTGGTAAGTTCATTATAAGAAAATAAGAGTTCATTATAAGAAAAGAAAACGATCCACCAAACTCTCTTCCCTGATGCAAGCTCCTTGAAGGGAATTATGAAAAGAGCCCTCTGTTTTGTTCTACTCTGGAAAGCATCAGTACACTGGCTCCTCTCTTCTCTAAGTAAGTCAACGTTTATACAGAGGCCGAGTGGCTAGTGTTCATATGCTATTTCTAGTGGCTTAATCCTCCTACCTGAGATTAGAAGAAACAATCTTATTATTAACTTCAGACGAAGGTTTATGGAGAAAACCTGAGTCTACTGGATATCCATAATTCCATTTTTCCTTCTTAGCAGTTATCTCCTTTAATCTATAGATTTCCCTCGACAAATAAATAAGGTCATCTGAGGGTGGGCAGAGGAGTAGAAAGAAGGAAAGGGAGAAAGGGGAGGGACCGTGCACCTCTGCAAGGTGCATCGAAAGCAACTGACTCTGCCACTAGGTTTCTACCTGAGCCACAACAAACTCAAAGTTGGATATTGTTCAGAGCCCAAATTGGACCCAGGACTTTCTGTCTTTGTCTCAAAGGTCTCTCTGATTTGGAATCAAAGTTCCCCCAGCTTCCCCTGTGATCTAGCTCTAGTTCCACCACTTCAAGAAGAGAAACATATATGAATATTCATCCAAGAATCTATGGGTAGCAAGGAAGACTTTCTCAGTTCTCTCCTTAATTCCTAGCACTGCTTTGTCAGCCAAATACAACTGTCACAACATTCTTTTCACATTTTGTTATCGATACTTGGGAACCCTAAAAGAGATCCTAACTGAAAACAAAATAATCTTTATTTTTTTTTTAACATTTGTGCTTTAAGAGTTTTACCTGCATTTTCGGGTTTTTTTTTCAGAGGTTTGAAATATTTTTTTTTTATTTTTTATTTTTTTATTGGATATTTTATTTACATTTCAGATGCCATCCCCTTTCCCCATTTCCCCCACACACACCAGAAAACCCCTATACCATGCCCCCTTTTTCTTTTTACTTTTCTACACTTTTTTAAAATGTTAATCAAAGGCTTTATAAGTTTGATAATGCTCAATCACAAGTGTAACTTAATACCCAGCCTAGATATATCAACTATCTTTGACTGGTGAAGACACGTGAACAACTGCCTCCATATTCCCCCTCTCTTTCTCTCTCTTTCTCTCTCTTTCTCTCTCTCATCACCTAGCTTCTCCTCTCCTTCTTCTCCTCCTTTCCTTACTCCTTCTCTTCCTCTTACCTTAGCTCCTCCTACATATCACCCTTCCTGTTATAATAAAACTTTTCTCTCAAAATACAATTAGAGCATAATTATGCCAATTTGTACCAGTGAGGTACAAGATAGTCCTAATACCTAGTCCATCATTTTGTTGACTAACTAGAACCTCTGTCATCTCTCCTAACTAAAATACTTAGTTCTGGACCTGGCTTTTTTCTTGGCTTTAGAAGGAATGTCAGCTGAAAACCATCCACTCAAAAAATCTTTTCTCTCAAAGTAAATAGCCAGGATTGGCTATGAGACTATAAGTTTTCAACCCTGTCAGAAATCCAGAGTGACTGAGTTAACTAAAATTATGGGAAGCACAAAGCATAGCTTCTAAAACTTAGCTAATTTATAGAGACCGCTGGACACTCCCTCTACTACAAAACGTTGGAGCATCTGATCTTCAGCCTTCTGGCCCAGGATCATCTGACAGACCTAGTGATGCAGAATTATTAAGGGCTGATTACTCTGTCTAGGCAGATATAATCAGTCAACTATTCTGCAAGTGTGTCCTTTTCTGGACAGTAATTTGTCTGTAGATGAAAAGAGGCAATTCTTGCCTAGTGGCTGTCTCACCACAACTGGAGTAACTCCAAAGATCCTCAATTTCTTCTTAGAATCCAATACAGGAAGCTGTCAGGAGCAGACAGGTCTCTAATCAAAATGAACATTAATACAGAAATGTTTGTAACGTCAATTCTGTGGACTTCTGACGTTTTGAAAACCAACTATCTATGTAAGGTAATCCGGACTGTTGTCTGTTAACTCCACTCAGCTATTTCTAAATAAAATATAGAAAACACCCTAACAATAAACTCCAAGCCATGAATTTGCTATAGTCCCTTAACTCACATTACCTGCATTTTCATAAGTGTGCCACATATATGCCTGATATCTTCGGAGGTCAAAAGAGGGCACTGGATCACCTATAAATGGAGTTATAGACTTCCAGACTGGAGTGAGCTACCATATAGATGCTGAGACCAGAACCCACATTCCCTACAAGAACAGTGAGTGATCTTAACTAGTTACTCCCTTTTTAGCCCAACCAAAACTATCTTTAACAATCATGCTGGAAACATTACCTCAAGCATTAACCATGTGTAGCCTATTTTTTTCCAAGGCATTCTTAAGAGGCTCGTTAACTCCAATCAGCATTACCAGTCATTGGTTGCTCTCTGTTTTTCTTTGCTATTGTCCTGTCTTATTTCACCAATAGTCTTCTCTATACAGACAATCAAACATGACCGTTGATAAAAGACAAACAGTATGAAAAAGGCAAAGTTCACACAGACGAAAACCCAAGTTTTTCAAGTTGTAAATGATTCGATTCATAGGTGTTGCCCTACATGTAAAGTGGGAGATGTGACTGATGATTGATGTGGCCTTATCCCTACTCACACACATCAGGAAGAGATGTAGGCCATCCCCCTGTACATCTTAACTTGAGAATAAGTTCAGATAGCATGTTTACTTTCTTTGACAAAAAAAATGGAGCAAGACCCACCAACAACTAAACAATTGTCAAAATACTAAGCCCCTTATTTCTCCTGAGCACTGCTGGACTCATAATAAAACAGCCTCTTAGGCATAAACAAGACAACAAACTTTTAAAATGTAATCTGGCCTAGGTTTACTGACTCGTGTCTTTAATCCCTGCATTTTGGAACCAAAGACAAGAGGACTGTGAGTTCTAGGCTAGCCTGGACTGTACAGTGGGTCAGTTCCAGATTAGCCTAGGCGATGGAGTAAAACTTTGTCTCAAAAAAGAAAAAATCCAAATAAAATAAAATAGGGTCAGAGTTCCACTGTAATGTGAGACATTAATGTTAAGAAATCTAAGCTAAGCCTCACCAGAATCATGTATTATCTTTTTATCTTTGCTCTAAATCTGAAATGTCTCTAAAATGCCAAGTTTACTCAAGAAATGAGGTAGGGTTGGGAGGTAAGGAGAAGGAACTTGGGGTCATTGAAAAGCTGGCTTCCAACCTGTGGTCCTACAGGCCAGATGTTAACCAAAGGAAACCCTGCCTACAATCCACAGGTATCCATCCTGTGGGTAATATAAAGAAAAATCACTATATTTCTCTTATCTCTGGAGAACAGAGGTTCCCCAACATCTCTGCTGAGCAAGGCCAACCTAAATGATTTGTGCACTGTGGCACATTCTATCTCTGCAAATTATCTTCTCCTGGAGCCCTTTCATTCCCTCACTCAATGGTTATTGAGTTCTTTCCAGTTAGACATCGTTAGCTTTGGTAAGCCATCCTTTTCCATCAACAAACACAGCTTAGGCATGGAGTCAAACCCCAGAAGTTACATCCTGCAAAGGTGCATGATATCTATGAATCTCCCTGGTGAGGATGTACTTAATATCTTATTTAAATTGGAAGGCTTACTGGAGAAATGAAAAGGGGACCATAAGAGCTAAAGGCAGATCTATCAGTTCTATGCAAACAAAGTTAATGTAGCTTGGTGCAAGATTAAATGTGACTGGATGCTTTTATATATGGGAAAAAACCCCACATACATACATACATACAGAATGAAAAGTATAAAAGCTCCCACAATTCTTTTGTCAGCCTCTTGAAATAACTTTTAGCTCATTGTGTTGAGCTACAAGGTACTTTTGAAGATTTTGTGGAGAATTAAGCTTATTTGTTGTACTTTCAGCACAGACAGGAATAAAAGAGAAGCCGTTAGTCAACATTGTCTTAGCAGATAAAGCTTTAAGATAACAGCATCTCTGGGTCAATGCAGAGCTTCAAGAATTGATTGACAACTCTCTTCCGATTTCAAGTGCAAATTACATACCCAGCACCAACCCAGTGGTTAGCTTAGACACACCTCACAGGGAAATGGTTTATTCCAGGGTCCTGTGGATGGGTGACATCATCCCTTCAAGAGTCAAACAGTTTTCTCAACAGTATTGAATTTAATGCACAGAAAGAATCAAAGACAAAAGTAAAATATGTCACACAGAGAGAAATGAACTCCAGAAAATCTGAATGGCTGTGATTCTTTGGTGTTGGATTTGTTGGGTCGTCTTTTATATGTTCACAACATGGTGAGCCAAATCTATGCCTCTCTCCTGCCAAAAAGCTCAAGAGCAAAACCAGAATTTCAGCTTTGGGGAAAGGAGCCAGAGTTCCAGGGAGAGGCTTGTCTTGGTCTGAGCACTGAGGCCTCAGTTGCTAATCATGAGCCACCGAGGGAAGAGGGGACTCAACTATAGCCCTGGAGATGGTGTGTCTTCTACCCTGACTGTGTGCTACAATGCCCGAAAGTATCATTCTTTAATCTCTACAGAGTCTCTGAAAGTCCTTTCCGGAATGTAGTTGAGGAAGGGGAGATGATGTACACTGGAGGAGTCTAGCCCTGAGTCTCTTCCCTATATTGAAAGCCCAAATCCTTGAGGAGTACTCCATGAACACACATACCTGTCAAAAACTGTTGGGCAACTGGATCTTAGTATTGGAAGGATAGAAAGCTGTGGTTCCTTTCTACAATTAAACAGAGATGAGCAAAAGAAACAATATCAATCGACTACGTGGCCATGTTGGTACATGCCTAGAATCCCTGCACTTGGGAGGCTGAGCCAGGACCATGAGTTTTGAACTAGCCTTGCATACATAGCAGCAAGTGTTTTCTTATAAAAGATTTCATTTTTCTTTACAGCTGAATAATTCCCCACTGTGTGTTTGCACCGTGTTTCTGTTGCCCATTCTCTGTTGATGGACATCTGAGCTTCTTCCTTGTCCTTGTTATTGTGAATAGAGCAGCAATAAATAAGGGTGCATAGGTATCTTTGTGGTAGGATGTAGAGTTGAGTAAAGATCCAGGAAGGGCATAACTGGGTCATAGAGCATTTTTAGTGTTTTGAGGGACCCCCCCCAAACTGATTCCCGTAACAACTAGTATTAACTTGCATTCCCACCAGCAGTGAATAATAATTTCTCTTTCCAGACATCCAGTGGAATATTATTCGGCTATAAAGAAAAGTAAAATCATGAAATTTACTTGGACCTGGAATGTTTAATACTAAGTGAAATGTCTCAAGCTCAGGGGGAAAAAGGGAGCTGCATGCTCACCCTCCTCTGTGGATCTCAGCCTGGAGTATTCTTGCATATATGTAAATGTGGGTAAAGTGTAGCAGGAAAAAGACTGAAAGACAGTAATATTGGGTAACAAGGAAGGAGGATTGCAGCAAAAAAATAGAAAAGAGAATACAAAGCTTTTCTTCTAGTTTCTTTGCCCATAGTTGGTGCCTACCCCCTCCCCCAACCAAGGCAGTAGATACGTGAATTTAACTGTCTGCATATTAAAGTAGCATTTTTGCATTCCAAGGGAATCTGACCTGTTAATCTTGTGATTGTGAAAGCCAGGATTTCTTTTTAATTCCATTGATCATTAGTGCAGTAGGAACCAGACGTGATGACTCACTGAACACATTTATTACATTGGCCCATTTAGAAAAAGTCAGGGGAAGGGAGGGTGGTTTTGGTTTTGGTGGTGTGATTTTGTTATGGTTGGAGGGGATTTAAGACCTGAGATTTATACCTTTTTCCTTGCGTTTGAAGCTATATCAAGTTGTTCTATTAAAGTGTTGTTTTAGTATGTAAACTGTATTCTATACCTAAAATAAAATGTGGTTTTGACTTTTTTAGAAAAAAAAATAAAATGATGTTTTAAATAGAAAGAAGGGGAGAGGGGAAAGTAGCAAAAGAGTGGAAAGGGTAAGGGGAAAAAAGTCGAGAAGAATGAAGATATTAATCACAGCCAGGTCTGATAGAGCAATCAGTAATAGAAGTAGTTGAGACCCTGAGTCAGGAGGATCACTAGTTCATGGGTACCCTTGGCTATAGAGTGAGTTAAAAACAGCAATTCAGTAAAATCCTGTCTCTAAGTAAAAAGAGGTCTGAGGCTATAACTCAATGGTGGATCGGTTCCCTAACTCACATGAGACCTTATGGTCAATCTCTAGTACAAAGAAGGAAAAAAAGAAGGAAAAGAGAGAGAAAAGAAGTGAGGGAGGGAGGGAAGAAAAGGAGGAAGGAAGGAAGGAAGGAAGGAAGGAAGGAAGGAAGGAAGGAAGGAAGGAAGGAAGGATTGAAGGAAGGAAGGTAAGTTAACTATTTAATCCAGGTGTTCATGACCAAGAGACTTCTTCAGAAAAAAAGCCTCAAGGAGTCCATAAAAAGAATGTACTGTTCCACCAAGGAGCTGTGAAGAATAGGTAACCCAAGAGACATGCGATTAGACACAAAGAGAAAGATCTAATGTACGGCTGAGGAGGAGAAGCCAGCAAGGCCTGTCTGTTCAGATTCTTCTTAGCCTTCCTGTTGATCATTCCTTCCTCCTGGATATAAAGCAGAATCCCTCTGCAGTGAGCATCCTGTGACCTACTGCAGGACAAAGGTAGGTCAGAGAATTTCCTTATGGCTGGCCTCTACCCAGAGAGGTTGTGGAAGGTCGAGTAACACTTCTGGTGGTTGTGACTTGCTTTGGGGAAAAGGGATTCCAGTTCCTATGACTCACTTTGAGCTAGATTTCTGGCTTCTATGGCTTGCTTCAGGGGGAAAGGACAGGAAATAGGAGGGGAGGAGACAGGGTGCTTCTGACGCTGCTTCTCAGGCCTTCCAGTCTCTAGTGAGTACGTGACAGGCAGTGGACCAAAGTGACACACTTTCAAGTATCATATTCTGAGTCCCAACAAGAGCAAACATGATTCCCACTGTGATTGATAGTGCCGCTGAGGTAGAGAGTTTGGTTCTCTTTTGGGGAGACATTTGGCAATTTATGGTAGAAGTTTTGGTTGTTCCTACTATTGGCACCCAGGCACACTGTTAAGCCACTATGTGCAGACAGCTCTCCATATGAGAAATAAACGTGGCTCAAGTGACAAAATTGCCACTATTTTAAAATTCTGCCCTATGAAAGGAAATGAGCATTCAATATGGGTTGTTCAAATGAAATAATCACTACTGCCAAAAACTGAAGATCTGAAAGCTTTACCATAACATGTTGATATGAGATATTTTCATCTGGGATTTCACTAACAAATAAGTTAGATGCCTCCTACATCCTCAGCTTTGTGCTGGTCACAGGAAAGAATTTAAAAACTATACTAAGAGGCACCAGCATCAAAGCAGTGACTTCGGGTTAAGAATGTTTGCTGTACAATGAGAACCTGAGTTCAAATTCTAGCACCCATGTAACAAGCCAGCCATGGTCTCCCAGACACCTCAACATCAGCATTAGAGGGGAGATTGGAGGATCACAAGCTTGTAGGCTGCCATTCTAGAACATGAGCTTCAAGGTCGAGGAGAGACCCTGCCTCAAAGAAATAAGGTAGAAAGTAATTGAAAAAGACAGCTAATCCCCCCCATGGCCTCTACATGCATATACACAAAGGAACATCTATATATTACACATGCATACACAATATTCACACATACAAACAAAAGACCTAAAAAACAAAAGAAGAAAGAGCAAAGAAAGAAAAATTTTAAATGGATAGAACACATATGCACATATAAAATTAAACTACAATATAGAAAACTAATAACCAAATTAACAAAGCATGCATTTAGTTAAATATAAAACTTAGGAAGTTATTGCTTATGTTAGGCACAAGTATTTAGGACAGTCAAAAGCTTTATGATGAGTCTAGGGATGGTGGTTTACACCTGTCAATCCAGCACTTGAAGTGTGGAGGCAGGAAAATCAAGATATCAAGTTCATTCTCAGTTACATAGAACTCACAGTGTTTGAGGCCAGCCTGGACCACATGAGACCCTACATTAAAGAAAAAGTAATAGCAAGTAGGTTTAATAATTATTCACTATTTTTTTTTTTTTGAGGAGAACATAACACTGGTAAAAAAAAAAAAAAAAAAAAAAAAAAAAAAAAAAAAAAAAAAAAAAAAAAAAAAAACTTTTTAGTATTACTTTTAACCTACACATTCAATATACAGGATTTCTTTCCACAGAGCCACCTGACAACTCCTTAGAGGTCAATCAGGCAGTGGTGGAGGCACAGGACTTCAATCACAGGACTCTGGGGCAGGAGGCAGAGGCAGGCAAATCTCTATGAGTTTAAGGCCAGCCTGACCTACATAGTGAGTTCCAGGACAGCCAGAATGACACAGAGAAACCCTGTGTCAAAAACAAAAGAATAAAATAAAATAGAGTGCAAGTCCCAGGACATGTGTGGAAATAGAAATGATGACCTCTGGGTCTAATCACAGATTTTTAATGGTGCTAGAAAGAAGTGGCGAATTTGGTGACTAATGGGATGTGCTTTCAAATTAGACATTGAAAACTTTTTTGTTTTTTAGCTGCATTTGGTTCAAAGGCAGTCACACCCATGAAATCTCAACAATATGGTTTTTAAAGCCAGACCTGAACACCAGTTGACATGTCAACATGAATGGGGGGGTGGGGGAAAATCTCATGGGACTCCACTCTTAGATAAAGAGCTACAGGCAATTAATAACCACACAGCGAGGAAGAATTAGTCTTCCTCAGCAATGAGCCCAACACCTAATGCTCAGCCTGAAAAACATATCATACAAGCAATACTAAATAGACTCGGATTACTATTATATGCGTAATCATATATACATATAACAATAACAGAGAAAAAGAGACTTAATTTGAGAGGGACAGCACGGGGGGATTGTGGAGGCAGGGGAAGAAGAGATGATAGAACTATATTTTAATTAAATATCAAAAGGGGGGAAATGAAATAGTCTCCTGAATTCCAAATAGTGAAAGGAACCAAAGCTAAAAATTAGACACAGAAGATACAGCTGATCTCCCATGAAGAAGAGAAGGGAAAGGATCTCCCACGGCTCAGCACACCTATTGAACATACTTACTGAACACGGAGCTTAAACAGCATTTGCACATTTGCGACTGATCCTTTCCTTTTTGCCTGATGCATTTAGTGACTGTAGTTGCTCCACATGGGTAGGTATCCGAACTTTATAGCAGGGCTGGGGATGCAGCTCAGTAGTAGAGTGCTCGTCTAACTTATGTGTAATCCTGGGTTCAATGCCCAGTACCCGAGAAAGAATTAGAGCAAATAGGACTTTCACTCAGGCGAAATGAAGCTGCTGGTTTCCTTTGGGAATGTCTTTACCAGGCAAAGCTCATCTGGACTGGTGAGGTATGTCATGGCTGCTCAGATGTAAGGAATGTGACGGGCCAGGGATGGTTGTCTATTGCTCTGTGTCTTACCTGACTGACACTGCACTTAAGCAGAAGATTATGGACCAAATTTAGGAAGCTCGGGATCCATGCAATGGCATTGCACTGGTGCAGGTCCTTGGGGATGTCACTCATGTTTCCTCATCCATCAGCAAGGAAAGGAATAAAAACCCAATACGGCAGATCTGTGCAGACGAAGTCCTTGGCCTTTTTCATTGTCTGCAGCTGGCCCATGATGGGAACACACGACAGATCAGATACCTGCCAAAGCTGCTTCTCAGATGTGCATTGGCTGTTGACTGCCTAGTGCAGGGTTATTTCTTGTTTGCACACTTAAACTCAACTGGAAAACAGAAACAATTGCTTGACTCATGAGCAAACACCGTAAGTGTCGGCGGTCAACAGCTGCTATCTCTCAGCTATACTTGAAGAAGAAAATGCCAAGAAAGAAGACAAGCTTGCAGTATGCAAGGGTCTCTCTGGAAGTCTCCCCCAGAGAATGCCAGTACTGCAAGGAAGATGAATATCACAAGATTGGGACCCCATAAACCTATAGCTTTTAATTGACAGTATTTCAAGATAAGCAAACATTAGTGGGAGTAGTAGGATTTAGTTGCATTTTTAAACAAAATCCCTTTTTGTCATTTGAAAACTGCCAAAAAGAACCACAAAATTAAAAGATATTACTTTAAAAAAAAATATGGAGGTGGAAATAGCTTCGTTAGAAAAGTGATCTGAGTTTCATTCCCAGGACACATGTTTAAAAGCCAAGGCATGTGGCAGGTGCTTGTAACCCCAGTGCTGGGGGTGGGACAAAGGACAAGTGGATAGATTTCTGAGGCATGCTGGCCGGTCAACCAGAGAGGCCAGTGAGAGACCCTGTCTCACAACAAACAAAGACCCAGGGTGGATACTACCTGAGGGACAATGGGTAATTGTCATCTACATTCCACTTAAATGTGCACACACATGAGAGCACACTTCATACACACATACACACATACATGTGTGTGTGTGTGTGTGTGTGTGTGTGTGTGTGTGTGTGTGTATATATATACTCACAAGACAAATAATTACAAATAATTAAAACTATCAGGATTATGAGACTGCTGGAGTTTCATAGCAACTAAATAAATACCTACTTCATTACCAGGTACACATCCTGTCTGCAATTATGAGCAAGGTATGACGTGGGAAAAAGTCATAGAAAACACAAGACTTGGGCTTGAAACTTCAACAGAAAAAGTCTCCATTGTATGGTTTTAATGTAGTAATCTCTGGAAACACTGTCATTCCTGCCTAAAAACAGACATTTGCCAAGTGTTTGACTCTCAACTTCACCCAGTGACCCAATCATTCTTCAAATGCATCCTCTAGTTGGACCACTCTTAGTAGTCTGGCCTCATGGGTTGTTATTTGGGCTCTGGTAATTCATTTACCTTATTGATATTCTTATCTGATCAGTTTAGAAATCAACATGACCTTTCCACAAACCATCCGGTGGAAGGGCCACATGCTATAGTGATAATAGCACTACTTTTAACTGTGTAGGGTTTCACTTAGAAGGTTTTTTTTTTAAATCATGCAAAAAAAAAAAAAAGTGTGCAAAGAGAAGAGGGAGATGTTTTAATTTCAAGGCATCTCACCTTCAAAACCAACCACCCACAGCACCCAGACAACTAGGTGACTACGTGATGACCCTTGTAATATATCAAAATATGCTAATTATAAATGATAATGAAAATTAATTGCTCATTCTTTTGAAATAATGGTAACTGTATCTGTTCATGGTGGTACAGGCTTGTAATACCAGCATTGAAAGGGCTGAAACAGAGGGATCTCTAGTTTGAGGCCAGCCTGGGCTATACAGCTATATCCTGACTCAAAAATAAAACAGAAGACTGATACATGTTTTTTCCCATGAAGGACACTAGAGAAATGATGCTCGAATCATCTAATCTCATTATGCAATAGATATGGGTTAAAACCCTTTAAACTACATAAAAACAGGTCTTTGAAAGGCAAGATGCATGAGAGTAGCTGAAGAGCAACCACCCTGAAACTTAGTGGCTTCAGTCCTATCAGAATAATCTTCACAGATCCCAATTAAAAGGGCTTAAGTCTTCTAGAACACCTGCAATGGTAGGAACTTCATAACCCCACAGACTAGTCCAGTCTATACTCAGCCACTTTCAGTATTTTAAAAGCAATGTTAGTATCAAGCCCAAATAATCAGTTCTCTATCAGTTGTTCTCATTAATCAGAGTTCTGGCATCCAGGGCTCTGAGCTTCGGTAGAAAGCTCTGGCAGTCTGATTTCTATGGACCACAGAAACAGCCATCAACTCATGACTACTGGGAACAAGGTGTCTACCTGTATCCCAGTCCTACCAGTAGCAAGCTCTTGTTGAAACCTGTGAAGAATTACTCTTCAAAGCAAACTGGAGTCTCTCACCACTTGCAAACAATAGTTTGTTCAGAGATAAGAACAAAGGTTAGTGAGAGCAAGATGGTTTTTAAAAAGCAGAAAAATAGACTGATTACATATAATCACATGTGTTGAACTATGTCCAGCCTAGATATAATCTTAATATAATGAGTATTGTTACAAGAGATAAAGATGGCAATAATAACAATAATTTTATTTATAAACCATTTTCCAGCCAATGTGCTTGAGGCATTACATGATCCTATGCCATGATTAAAATGCTATTATAAAAACATCAGAGGAAGAAAACACAAGTCTTCCTCAGATATAAAATGAAGTGCTGATAAAAAGAACCAGCCACTGATATTTGAAGGAGCAAAAATAATCCAGTCCAGATGCTAGGAAACATCACAGAAGATATTTCCTGAATATTCTGTTTTCAGCTCTGGTTATTGAAAACACTAACTTAAATCCCCCTGCCACATTTTCTAATACTTTTGTATCCTAACCTAGAGATTGAGCTACATTAATCACTGCGGAGACCAAACCCAATGACTGGGGTCCCGGACAAAGCAAAGAAGAGAAAGCAAACTGAGTCATAGCATTCATCTCTCTGCTTTCTGCCTGGGCGCAAAGTGACCAACTACCTCAAGAAACCTTTCCCTCCTTATGTTGCTTTCATTAGTTACTGTATCCTAGCAAGACGGAAAGTAATGCAATTCAGAACCCAAGTACCAAGCTAACACAACTGGTTAGAAGCCCTGCAAATACAGAGGGTAATACAGTATCTGAGGGATGTGTTGAGCCCAAGTTCTAACCATCCTAACCAGGCAATGTCTGTGAGACACAAGCACTTCTCTTCCTTCTTTCAGTCCATTTATTTGGGCATTCTTATGCTTGTAGATAAAAGCAGACTGATCAACTAAAAAAAAAATTTCATAAAGCTAAGTATCCTGAGGTGGCGATATGATGCACGCGTTCTAAAGTGAATGAGCCCATCATTTGTCTATTACTTCAGTCTCCAACATCCTGCTGATGTGAACCCCACTGGGCATCTTAAGTCCATATCCACCTCTCTCTCTCTTTCTCTCTGTCTCCTTGTTTATCTCTATCTGTTTCTGTTTCTCTTTATCTCTCTTTCTGTCTCTCTGCCTCTCTTTGTGTCTCTTTCTCTATCTCTCTGTCTCTGTGTCTAAGTCTGTCTGTATCTCTCTCTCTCTCTCCTTCCATAAGTCAGGCAAAGGGGCTACCACTGAACCTTGTGTCCTTTGAGACACTTTCTCCTAATGAAGTTTAGCCTGTGATATCTCTGACTCAACCTCCGGAGAACTGGAATGAAAAGGGTGTACTACCCCACCCCGTGTCTAAGATAATTCAGTTTTCATACTTCAGAAGACCAATGCATCCTCTACCCAAAATCTAGCCCTTGAAGTCCTTCCCATACCAGATGAGGGTAACTCCATGTTTGCTGAATTTATATATTCTGATATTTAAATATACATTCTGATGTATACATATAGATATATATTCTGGTTCCCAAATACTCCTGTTTCTCTGTTTTCTTTTTAATAGTACAAAGTAAGGAATTTCATTAGATGTTTCCTTACACCGATATCATATCCACACCCTCTCTTATCCTGTCACCCCTTCTTCTCTCCGTCTCTCTCCATAATTCTAATACACCTCCCCCTCACCTCTATATCCTCTTCTTTCCCAGATGTCACATTGGAGGGAAACCATGTCATACTTGCCTTTATGATTGGCTAGATTCACTTGATGAGTTTAGTTCTACCTATTTGTCTTTAGAATGACATAATTCTATTCATTCCTATGACCAAATAAGACTCTGCTCTATAAATATGCATTTTGTTTTCTTCATTCATCCAGCCATTAACAAGCACATAGGCTTATTCAGTAACATGGCTGTGGCAAGTGGCACAGCAGTAAGCATGGTGCACAGGTATGTCTACAACTTGCTGACTTTGGTTCTCGAGTATATACCCAGACATAGTATAGCAGGGTCATATAGTCTTCCTTCCTTCCTTCCTCCCTCCCTCCCTCCCTTCCTTCCTTCCTTCCTTCCTTCCTTCTTTCCTTCTTCTTTCTCTCTCCCCCCCCTCTCTCTTTCTCTCTCTTTCTATCTTTCTTTCTTTCTTCCTTCCTTTTTTTCTTTCTTGGGACTCCATACTGATCTCTATAGTGGCTGGACTAATTTGAATTTTTACTAGCAATGTATTACATGAGGGTTTCTTTATCCCCTACACCTTCACCAACATTTGTCATTGTTTATTTTCTTGCTGATAGCCATTCTGATTTGAATATGTCACTCAATCTCAATCTCAAATAGTGGAAATTACCAGAATTCCTATCTCTAGAACAGCCAAGCAATACTCAAATAAACTTCAGCTAATTTTGTTTGTTTTTGTGTATGTTTGGTTGGTTGGTTGGTTGCTTGCTTGCTTGCTTGCTTGCTTGCTTGGTTAGTTGGTTGGTTGCTTGCTTGCTTGTTTACTTGCTTGGTTGGTTGGTTGGTTGGTTGGTTGCTTGCTTGCTTGCTTGCTTGCTTGCTTGGATTTTGTTTGGTTTTGAGGCAGTATCACACTAGATACCCCAAGTTGGCTAGCTTCATATTCAGAGCACTCCTCCTGCTACAATCTCCAGAGTGCTAGGATTAGAAACATATGCCATCCTCCTTGGCTGGGTACTTTGTTTTCAACCAAGTGATAGCAGGGCTGATGAAGGTAAATAATAATTTGAATTGGTCCACTGAGGGTCAGTAGCCCTGGAGACTGTACTTTCTAATGACTTGGGCAACCTGTGAAGTTCAAGTCATTAGGGTGAAGACAAAACATGGAAGCTATGACTTGAAGCAGACTCACCAGCAATGAAACTAAATTCCACTTTCCCTGCCCATTCAATGTATCACACAGGACAAACTACTGACAGAGTGAACCCTATATCTTTTACTCTAAAGTACTAAACTTCTATGTCCAAAGACACTGGCTTCTATACTGGTGAAAAGCCCAAGGTGGATGTATCCAGCCTCCTGTCTGGTCATACGGCTCTAGTAAGTAACAGAAAGCCATCTATCTCTAAAGGGCCATTCGCTGTTTGTTCTTTTTACCCTTCTCACCAAGGTGATTGGTCTTAGTTATGCTTCTTTTTAGCAGGTATAAGGTAAGCAGAGGTCAACTTAGTGTTAAACAGACATGTAGAAAAGCAGATAGCCTTACAGTCTAAACCAACTCACTCAGAAGAAAAACAAAAAGAACTCTTTCGGTACACTTCAAGACCAATGGAAACCAAGGTGACGAAGGGGGACCACTCTCCAGAGAGGAGCAAGCCCATTTCTTCCTGTCTAACAGCTCTTATGCACCAATCCGTCATAGATTGACACTTATTCAAGCAGCTATTCTATTTCCTTAGTCCCAAATCCAACTGTAGGTACCAGTTTCATTTACCTTCTTCAGCAGGCAATTAGGTTTGAGTGGCTATGAATGCTAAATATGAGAAATCTTGTTGTGGTGATTCTTTTACTTACAAGACTGATTCTATTAATGACTCAACGCCAAGGTGAAGGAGAGGAAAGACTGGAGACAATTCACTAAGGCAGGAGTGCAGAAAGATGCTGGAAGATTGCACATGCCATGTTTGTACCCTGGTTATGGGCTGCAAGGTCCAAGCAGCCTTAACTCCACCTCTCATCAAATGCAAATTTTCGTGCACAGGAACAAGTCAGTGCCTCGTCAGTTACCTCTCTTCCTTTATATTTTTTCACATTTATATATTCCTTCATTTCTGTGTGTGCAGGTAACATCACAATGCATGCATAGATGTCAGGGGACAACTTTCAGGAGTCTGTTCTATCTTCAAGGACCTTTACCTACTAAGCCTTCTCACCGGCCTCATACTCTGCCTCTTAAATCTCAATACTGTGTGGGGAAGGGGGAGGTATATAACTCATTTAGTACCACCAAATGTGCTTAGCATGTACAAGGCATGGGGTTTGATCCCCACAACTGCAAAAAATAATTCATTAACAGACTCAGTATGTCAGTGTCTTCATGTATTTCAAATCGGAGTTGGCAATGAACACAAACTACACAGAAATGCTAACTCTAATCTCCTTTTTTATTTTTCATGCCATTTTATTTTAATTACACTCAATCTGCTTAGTTTGTTTATTTTACCCCTTCCCTTCCATTTTTCCAACAAGCCCTGAGTCCATTTTCTTTGTCTGAGTATCAGGATGGCCTTTACTTATTCATTATTTATATATTTTGAAATGAGATCTCATGTAGCAGGCTGACATCATTACCTGGAACTCCTGATATTCCTGCCTCCAGTTTTCTAGTCAGAAAAGAACAAGAATACACCACCACACCTGGTTTAGGTGGTGTGGGGGATTAAACCCAAGGTTCTATGTATGCTATGCGATCTCATAACTAAGGAACATATCCACCCTCCCTGCATCCTATTTTCATACGTTCTTCCCTGTCTTCAAGCCCTGACATTCTATTCTCTTTGGCTTACCCATCTATCATCCCCGTTACGTGAACTAGTACATATCCTGGTCTCAATTTCCATCAACTTTGTCTCTTCCAAACCTCTCCAGTATTATTAACTTGACTCTTCCTAGCTCTCATGTAATTGGCCAGGCTGTTGAAGCAGTACTCAGTATCTCCTAACAACCCATTACATGCACATATTGCTTTTATTGCAATAAACCACCCTCAGAGTCAATGACTCATATTTCAGGTTTGTGATAATAATACTCCACTTCCAGTGCCAATATCCTATATGAACATAGGCAAAGATTTAGCTTCTTTAGAAGAATAAGACAGCAATTTAAGTAACAGAGTCTTGTGTCTCTCTCACCTCATAGTCCAGGGCAAGCAGTCAGCCAGCCTGGTTCTACTTCGCATGGTCATTCACAGCGCAGCATCTTCCTGTAATATTTCTACGCAGCTCTAGAGGGTGGATTTGATAAGTACATGGTCAACAGCTCACTGCCAATCAACTTCACAGAAGATAGACATGAAGAATACATACGCAACTTTTTAAGGCCTCGAATTAAGCATGATACACACTGTATCTAACTACATCTCCCTGGCCAGAGCTTTTATCACTTGATCCAAACCTACCTTCTGTAGTTCCTGGGACAAATACTTCCATATTAGACTGTCACAACTTTAGATACAATTCTATGGTTCCACAAGTCTTAGTTTTACATGACCTGCTTAAAAATATAGTACTTAGGGCAGACATTAAGGGGTGCCTAAGTTAAGAGTAGAAAATTAAGAGAATCATAATTATAAACTTGAATTCTAGAGTTTTGGTGTATGCTGTAAGCTATACTGCGAGGTTTTGTCCCATTAAACGTTCAATATTTAAGTCAGTGTTTGCGTATTTAAATCTGGCTGGAGAGGGATGAACCTTTAGAAGGATATCATCTGAAAGCCCACCACTACCTGTTTGCACAAATACCTGTTGCAGGGGTAATTTCTTCCCTCTAACATGCCAGTCTTCCATCTGCATGGTAATCATTCAAAGCCCATGTGTGCATCTTGTGCGTGCTATCTCATTTATAACACTTCTCCAGGCTGCAGGGCTCACACGTCCAATTTCCTAAGTTAAATGACGATTTCAAGAAAGATTTGAAATCAAATTCCTGGTTATTATTTGAACACTTAAAAAACAATATTTCTGTTAACTCTTTGAAAAAGCCATGCAATGTGTTTTCGACATATTCACGTAGTGCTGGCTCCTCCCATGACCAGCCTCACCTCCTTCCCACCCCTTCTCCCCAAGTTTGATATGTCTTCTTTTTATTTTATTATTATTTTTTCCACATCAAGTTCGGGTCATTTTGTTGATTGCATCTTGGGAATGGGGTCTGCCCTGGAGTATGGGCAACCTACCAGGGGTTACCTCTTTACCCTCTAGAACTGGATTTGTGGTAATAGAGTCTTAGAGCCCCGAAAAAAACTCCTTTGGGGACAAGGAGACAGCTCATTAAGTAAAACTGTTGCCAAGCAAGTTTAAGTAGCTGAGCTCAAACTTAACGATCAGTCTTAGTGGTCAGAAAACTCAAGTCATAATTGCAAATGAGGTTGAAACGCGTCAAATGCTACAAAAGACATACAAGAAAAAAAAAAAATCAGCACTCTGGGACTGACAAGCTGGTTCCGTGAGCAAAGGTGCTTGCTGCCAAGCATGATGGTTTGAATTCAACCCCAGAAACCCCCTTGATGGAAGGAAAGAACTATTTCCTGCAGTTTGTCCTCTGCCCCCACCACACAATCAATCAGCCATCCAATCAAAAGTAAATGTTTTTCTTGACACTTGAAAACGGGTTGAAGCAAAGCTCTCCAGACTGACCTCACCCCGTGGATCCCCACCCACCCATTCCTTCATGCACCCGCTGTTCATTCACTCAACAGCTATTCTGTGTTTCACTACACTCAGGCTTTTCTGAGGGGTATGGGAAAATAATGTCCTTGGCATTTTCAGTAATAGTAGCTATGTAGAGGAGGAGAGGTGTTGAGGCAGCATCTCAAGAAAACCAGTCTGGTTTAGAACTTATGAAGCTAAGAATGCCCTTAAATTCTTAATCCTACCATATCTACTTTCTGAGTTCGGGGACTACAGACATGCACCACCATCATATGTAGCTTTGTGCAGTGTTGGGGATCAAACCCAGGGGTTTTATTAATGCTAGGCAATCTATCAACTGAGCTACACCCTCAGGCCTTGAGAATCACCCCAAAATGTTGGAAAGGATGTTTGGATTGATTGATTGATTGATTGATTGATTGATTGATTTGATTGATTGATTGATTTTAGAAGGTTTGGACTCAGCTTCCTACCTTTCAGTTCCATCTGTCCTGTTCATGCTAGCTCAGCTCTGGGTCTCACCTGATTTTGACGACTCAAAGAAAACAAGATACGTCTAGATTTTAGTCCACCAAAAAGTGCAGCATTTAAGTCAATTATTACTATTTGTCCAAAAATAAGAATCCCTTCTTGCATTAGAAGACAAAGCTTGCAGATGTTTAACTCTTAGGGCCTAAACGTACTCTTCAAGTAGAATTTACATTCACCATAATGGCCCTCAAAATCCTGCTTCTGTCTTGGGGATTCTGTTTCTAAACTCCCTTGAAGAAATCCCCAGCCTTCAGCATTTGTTTGCAGAACTTCAGGACAAACAAAACTTCACAAGGAAAAACAAAGAGGTAGAGAATCAAGCCCCTTTTATATTGTCTCTGAGTCTACCTCCTTTGACAAAAGAAGGCATCCTCTACCTGTCTCCCACAGTCAGAGGCAAACACATGCCTTGCTCTTATGGAGTTCTTGGGTTTAGCTGGTAGATCTAAACTGATAGCAGTTAGCTCTGTCTGCCTTTGGGGCAGCTTAGACAAAGGACCTAGTGGGTTGTTAAACTTTTGACAGTTTTACTACTAAACACTGCTAAGAAGGGGGAATTACTATAGCAACTTCTGGCATAAGCTAAAATCACCCAGTCTGCTAGTTTCAACTCTATGGCAGGGCCTCAAGCCTGAAATGAATGCATGCCACTCTGAACATACAAAATCACCTTAGAGGACGTAGGAAATAGTTAACCAGTAATGACAATTCCTCTGCCTGTGTGAGTGATTTGAAAGAGAGCTGATCTCGTGTCATCTGCTAAGCCAGGTGGTAGTAGATCTTTGTCCTATTAGAGAGGATAGAGATGACCTAGACAAAATCCTGGTTTTCTAGATAAACAAACAAAAGCTCCAAGGAATGATCAGCAGGTGCCACTCAGCCTGTGAGGGACAAGACTGAATTTCCAGACTCCTGGCCACATCTCCTCCTGTCTTCCCTTAAGATGAGAGTGTAATTGTAATATAGTCAAAGGTGTAGAGACAAGAAGTTGCCACATGTTAAGTAGGAACTGCCCAGAAATAAAATGTCTATCCTCTCTGCTCCTTGGTGCGGACTCGGAGAGATTAGCCTGAACGGGAATCACTTGGAGAAAAGGCACCTTTTCACTGGCTTACACTGTTTGTGTACTCATTTATTTGTTCCTCTGTATGTTGGTGACAAGTTTCCCTGTGTGGCTGGGACTGGCTCCAAACTCACAACCTTCTTACCTCGTGAGTACATGGATTATAGGCAGAGGCCACCACAAACGCCCTCAGCCCTTATCCTGGCTCCTTAGACACATCTCTCTAGGATCTAATCTCTGTTCAGATCCGATTAGCCCTCCCACTTGCTTCTACCTCCCGGCTTTAGTTGTAGATCTGTCTCACAGCATAAGTTACCCTCTCGCTAGATATGAGATTGACAAAGCACTTTCAGTGTGGATGCTGTCTTACTTCTGCATCCAGCAGGCCCAAGTCAGGGGAATTTCCAGTTCGAACTAATAAACAACAAGAAGGTCCCATTGTATATGTTTGCTTAATTAGAGGTGTGTGTGTGTGTGTGTGTGTGTGTGTGTGTGTGTGTGTGATGTGCATATGTGAGCACGGGCATATACATGCCATGCAATACTTATGGAGGTCAGAGAACAACTTTCAGAAATTGGTTCTCTCCTTCCACCATGGGCTTCTGGGATTAAACTCATCAGACTTGTGAAGCAAGTGTTCACATATCAGGAAGCACTAGCTGCCCATTGCTATGTTTTTGTATATCTGCATATATGGGTCACACTGGGAATGCCTGAGTCAAAGGGAAGGACCATGTAGTCATCCTCATGGCTCAGCATGTCACTTGGTCCTATGCAAGACTGATGCAGACCTCCAGATGCCTTCTTCCCTTCCATGGTCCTTAAATACCTCCCTGTCCCCAAGGAGAAACACCTTCCGTCTACAGCTCTTATTTTCTTACTGACTTATTTATTGTAGTTTATATGTATAAATGTTTTGCCTGCATGTACATGCCTAGTGCCACAAAGTCCAGAAGAGGGCACCAGCTACCCTGAAACTGGAATTAAAGTCAGTTGTGAGCCACCATGAGGGTGCTGGGCATCAAATCCAGGTCCCCCAAGGGCAACCAGTAGTCTTAACCACTGAGCCATCCCACCAGCCCCTAGAATACACATTTTACCTCCATAATGAGGATTTATTTCATAGTCACCTCAGAACATAAAAATCGGGAGAGAATCAGATGTGTGTTTTGAGCACAGCTTTCTTTTGGGTTTTTGTTTGTTTTTTTGGGGGGTGGGGGGAGCAGTTTCAAGACAGGGTTTCTCTGTATAGCCTTGGCTGACCTGGAACTCACTCTGTAGACAAGGCTGGCCTCGAACTCAGAAATCTGCCTGCCTCTGCCTCCCAAGTGCAGGGATTAAAGGCGAGCGCCAACACCACCGGCTGAGCACAGCTTTCTTAAAATATGCAGATTACCATTACAGAAAGGAAGACAGTGGAGTCGGGACACCTACTACCATGCTACCACAAGGCCTTCAGTTCATGCTGCCAGGTTTCACAGGCGAGCACGTGCTTTTGGGGCTCTGTTTTGCTTTGTTTTTCAAACTAAAGCATTTGTCTCTTGCATACCCATCTAATCAATTCTATAAGGAGTGACAGAGACTCCTGTCATAACTGGAGAGGAGGGTTAAATAAGATATGATTCAACATCCCTGGAGTTGGTGTCAAAGAACACAAGCAGAAAAAAAAAAAAACTGGGTTTCCTAAGTTCAATAATTTTGCTACTAGCAAAAACAAACAAACAAACAAAAAAAAAAAAACCCTTTAATCAACCAATTGTGGTGAATAATAGATTAAAGAAAATTAATGGACTTCCTAACCATTAATATGACTCTTGTTGTTGTTGCTGCTGCTGCTGCTGTTGCTGTTGTTAGTGGCAGCACCCACATAAATGACTACTAAACATTAATGTTTTTTAAATTAAATTCATAAGAGATCGAATCTTGAACCTCATGCACACCAGCCAAGCATTGAGCTATATCCGCAGCCTCCTCTGTTTACTTTTTAGTTTGACACATTTCTCACTAAATTGCCCAAGCCAGCCTTGGGTTCATGGTTTATCCTAGTTATTCTTGAACTTGCCATCCTTCTGACTCAGTCTCCCAAATCGTAATAACTGGGATACAGGCCCATAACTGTACTGGCAGGCTGGCTGTCATTTAACTCATCAATGGCTATATTCACATTTTAGAAGGAGACAGAAAACTCAAGGAGGTTAAGTAGGCGGGTCAGATTGCAGGATCAGAGAGCTTCAAATCATTCATACTGCTGATCATTCTGCGAATCCATCTACCTGGCTTTGCTAGTCAAATCAGGAAAATTGGATCTCACTTCTGCCCATTCTTGCTTAGCTGGAATTCCTCAACTTCTTTGAACTATAGAGAGGAGAACAGAGGGAGATGGAGAGAAGGAGGAAGAGGCATAGAGGCCTTCCTCAGCTAAACCGGGAGATGAGGTAAACCACTGTTATTGCGTGTGGGTTTGAGTAGGCGGGTGTGGCTGTGGGCGTGACACATGGCCGTTAGAGGACAACTGGAGGACTAAGTTCCCTCCTTCCAACATAAGACATCTAGGAATAGAAGTCAGCTCCTCAGGCTTGCCATCAGGCAGGCCCCATCTCACAGCAACCCCTACCTTAGTTTTTTCATTTATTTATTTATTTATTTATTCACTTTATATTCCAATATCAGCCCTCCCCCTCCTCACAGAGTTTCTCCCTCCATTCCTTTCTCCCCTTCTCCTCTGATGGAAACAGATGTGGAGACCCAAAGCCTACCTTACTTTTTAAGACAGGGTTCTGAGACTTCCCTATTTGTCTAGGCTGCCAGCAATCTCCAGGGATCCTCCTGGCTCTGCCTCCCAGCAGTGGAGTAACAGGTACACATCACTGACTTGACTTTTCATGTGGGTGTTGGAGACAGAAAGGGTTTCCTGCTTGTACAGAAAGCACTCTACGCACTGAGCCATCTTGCCAGGCTCTTCTTGTTATTAAGCAAGTAAAAGCATAGGGCCATCAATTCTCATTTGGCAAGATGGGAAAAAAAAAAAAAAAAAAAAAAAAAAAAAAAGAATCCATCTCTACTTTTAAAAAGGTATGCACTGAATTCACTTTTTTGTTGCAAAGTGAAGAAACAAACAAAACAAAACCTAAGAGGTTTGTTTTATTTCCTGCAAATATTTCACATTGCCAAGGCAACTAGAGTAACATCCCGGCCACGGCAGAGGTAGTGTGAACCACAGGGAAATGAGGGTGGCTTCAAAGGTAGACTCCAAACTGAAACTAAAAGTTTCGAAAAATACACTAGAAAGAGTCAAAGCTTATACCACCAACTTATAAAAAAATCGAAATAGTTTTTAACTTTAAATTAAGTAAACGTTATACAAGTATCCAGAGCCCCTATGGGACCAGTACCTCAACTACAAATTCACAAATGAAATTTCTAACAAAATAAAAAAGAATACTGCCTAGCACAATTTAATTGAGTTTCCTGGAGGGCCAAGCTGAAAGCAACTGACTCTTCCGTACTGTGGGAAGAAAGAAATCTCTCATGCCCAGTAGAAAAGACATGGATGAAGTCATTCTCCACCGTTTAATGCCACTGGGTTTTCTCCAAAGTTATATATTTCTTCAGGATGCCAGAAGCATTCAGAAGTTAAAAATGATGGGGTCTTTCCCCCTGTAGATTCTTCCTCTACCGTCACATACCTATTTAAATTAATTTTACTACAAAGCAAAAGTTTAGGAACCCTGGCCTAGGACACCAGTTGAGTGGACATGTCCATTAAAGGACAGGCAAGAAAGAGGACAGGGGCAAGCACTTCAGGCTAGTCTCCAGGATGCCCAGGAGGCAGCAGCTCATCCCAGTCCCACCTTTTATGGTCCTTTGACAAGCACAGCTGTCCTTTTGCAAGGCAGTCACCAGGCTCCTGAAACTCTAACCTGGACAAGGGTTACCTGTGATTTGAACAGAAATTTCAAAAACGAGTATCTTTCTGCCTGTTGATTTCATGGTTTAAAAAAAAATACATCTTATTTCCTACCAATTCTCTGGGGTTAGCACAGTAGACGAACAGGAGAAAACCTGATGCTGTCACGCACTGGTTAAGAAAACCAAGAAGGCTAAATTCACAATAACGGTCATCCAGAGAAAGGCTGTCCTCTTGGCTACCTAGTGAATAGTAGCTTGTGGGGGCTGGATTAGACAAGTAGTTGTGGGTTCAGTAGTAGAAGAAGTCTCCATAGATGCCTAGTCTGTTTTTCCTGAGTTTGTAGCTATTGAAAAAAAACTGGCTGGACCCAACATGTCTTTGTTCAAATCAACTGAATTAAACTGGTTTTGAAAGAAGCCTAAGCTTCCAGCTCTTTAGTGCTTGAAAACTAGCACCCATGTAAAATCTCAGGCATGGTAGTCCATGCTTTCTGTATCAGAGCTAGGGAAAAGAAACAGGCAGATCCTTAGAGCTTACCGGTCTACCAAGCCTAGCCAAATTAGTAAGAGATCCTATAAGGAGAGAGAGACAGAGACACAGAGACAGACAGACAGACAGACAGACAGACACACACACACACACACACACACACAGAAAGAGTAAGAGAGACAGAAAGAGAGAGAGATATGAATGCTCATAAGGAATAATATCTAAAGATTAACCTGTAGCTTCCATGCATGGGCATTCACACATGCACATGCATCCACCATAAGAACACATGCCCACATATTTTTAAGAAGTTAAATCAGAAATTAATAATTTTTAACAGCTCTATTCCACCCATTTGAGACCATATCCTCATATATCGGTGTTCAGGAGAAGCCTCCCTCACACGGACTGTGCTGGTACAAAGAAGTACAGAATTAAGATCCCACAATTTGTGATCTCACAGAACTTCCGTTGTCGTCAACAAGGAGATACAATAAGTTATGGAAAGGAAGGCCTTCGGTTAGGATATAAAACCTAGACACAAAATCTCACAGGAAGATTAGCTCAGAAACTCGGGGGTTTTAATATGACACAGACAATATTGAAGGTTAGAGATTTTTCCGTCCAAGCATTCAAGTCCCAACTAAACCCAAAGCTGAAATTCTAATATCATAATCTATTTTAAAAAGGTGTCCATTCTTCTTACTGATGTCTCAGACATCTGGTCAAAGAGACTGGAGAAGATGAGCGTTCTGCAAGAAGCTTCGAAGGACTGGACTAAGAAAATCCATCACACTCTTGAAAACCGCCAGTGTCATAGTCATGTTATGGAGTGTTTCTTTAAAAGGTTGGAGAGATGGCTACTGCATAAGAGCAATCACTATGCAAGTCTGAAGACCTGCTTTGAGTCTAAGCACTCATATGAGAAGCCAAGTGAGATTGTACCTGTGACCTCACACTTTACGGAAAGAGCCAGGATACTAGACTACTGGGGCTGCTGGTTTCCAGTCTAGCTCCAGATTCACTGGGAGACCTTATCTCAGGCAAATAAGGTAGAGAGTGATGGAGCAGGACTCACTGGTTCTCTTTATACACAGGCCCATATGCCAGCACATCCATGTGTGAATATACCACACACACACACACACACACACACACACGGGGGGAGAGAGAGAGAGAGAGAGAGAGAGAGAGAGAGAGAGAGAGAGAGAGAGTTAATCTGTTTCAGTTCTGAATCCACACAGTGATAACAAATTACCTTTGACATTACCTCTCTCCCAGGGATGTTGGAAGAATTAATGAGGTGGTGTCTACAAAACATTCTCAGCTAGCAAGAGAGCATCATGGGAGCTAAATAAGAAATACTATCATCAGCAAAGCTTCTCTATCTCATGGGCTTCAGCAGAGCCCCCAAATACTCTTGTTCTCTCTTCAGCTCTTTTTCTCTCTAACTTTGAAACATTACCATGAATGACTCATGAGGCAGCCAACAGAATGGAAACGGAAAGCTTGCTGCACATCCCTCTGTTTCTACAGAGGTTCTACACAGCTAGCACCCAGCCTACTTCCTGCCTCCCTCAAGCTCAGGACCCTAACTGGTTAGTTGGCTGTAATGAGTTTACTACTCATACAGCAGTTATTCATGCTCTGCTCTGAGCAGACTGGCCTGGCCTCCAAATGTACTGACAGAAAGACATGTGCTCAGGCTGTGTTATGTTTGAGGTGTTTCCCTCAACATGTGTTTTATCTCGTTTCTCTGGGTTCTGTCAGAAATTGCATAATTGGTTGCAGCTAATTGATTGGTGTATAAATGAATACTATGCCATTAGAAACATAGGCTGTGTGTGTGTGTGTGTGTGTGTGTGTGTGTGTGTGTTAGGGAGTAGACCTACTATGTACATCTGAATTGTCCTGAATCTCCAATTATTGGCTCCTTGGAAGCAATGCTTTCCTTTGGTGAAGATTTTTAGTTTACATCTATTTTTATTTATTATTTGGTTTGTCATTTATATCTACCTATTTGTATGTCTGTCTGCTTATATATTTTTAAATTTTTATTTTAGGATGCCTGGGTGTTTTGTAAGCATGTGTGTGTAATATATGGGAAATCAGATGTGAGGGAGTGTACATGTGTGGATGTGCATGCCGCGTAGCACACGTGGAGATCAGAGGACAACTTGTAGGAATCAAATCTCTTATTCTACCATAAGCTCAGGCTTGGCATCAAGGCCTTTATTTTCTGAGTTTTCTCATTGTCCCAACTGTGCATATTTTAAAGCTCTATCTACTTAAGAAGGAAGAATGGGAGGGAGGAGAGGGGCACAGAGAAGAGGAGAATCAATTAAAAGAAAATATGCTTAAGTCGTTAATAAAACACTCCAAAGGAATGATCACAACACCCTTTTAAGGGAAAGACAGTGCCCTCACATACCTGGTAAAGTTTCTGTTCTAGTCCCAGTAATGACAATGACCTTCATTAAATCGTGTAGGCACTCCCTACCTTACAACCTTTGGAAACAGATCAGTCAGACCTGAACCAGCAGAGCAGCCAGTGTGAAGAGCCTTACTCCAGTCTCGCCTTGACCTCCAGCAGTGCTCCTGAGCCTGAGCTACTCTCCAGGAGTTTTATGGCTTTGTTATCTCTCTTCCTGCCCTTCAACATAAACTCCTTCAAGCTTAGATATGAATTTATCAAGCTTTTCTCAGCCCCAGGGAATATGTTCTCATTATTCCTTTTAATCTTCATCTGCCGTAAGAACTAACTCAACTGGTCTTCTCTAATCACTCCACTGAGCCTGCTTCCTTTTCCTCCATCTAGGAAAAGGCAGTCAGCGTAGACTCCCTTTCTTACTGGGGATGCCATTTGTTCCTTAATCACTATGTACTGAAATACATCTCAGGTGCCAGCCCCTGTCGGTACTGAGAGTACCAAGCTTTTGCATAAACACAGGCCTAGCCTTTGAATGGCTATAGGTCTGTTAAGGCAGGCTGCATGGCTCCTCCGAGTCTGGGAAGGTCCTCCAGGGGAAAGGTCTTTGTGATGCCTTTTGTCTCCTCTGCAGCCTTACTCAGATAGCCTAGCACAGTTAATAATGATTGACACAAATATGCAACTGGAAAATTTTCATTGTGTTTAGCACAAATATTATGCAAGAAAGTGCCTCGTTGTTACTCAAAGGTGATTGGACATAGGGTAACTGGGTCCTCTGAATGGGACAACATTTCTAACTACTAAAGCATTTTCTAACTACTGTTTACCATCCTTCTAACTTGGAACTACTGTTTACTGTCCTTCTAACTTGGGGGCGGTGGGTGATTAGAAGAGATGCAGGCAGGGGGTAGAGGCTGATGATACATCTACATAACAAAATATATGTTTATAGCAAGAGATTCCAGTCCTTCAACATTCAAAAGAAACCAAAACAAGTTTGCAGAAATCAGGAAACCTTTTTATTTCCTCTTCCTCTTACCTCCAGCAAACAGCTCAGCCCTGTTTTTCCACCAGAGGAGACTTTATCCAAGGCACCATTAATCTCTAACCAAAGACCTAGAGGAGCTGAGAGGGGAATTTGTCATCACCCCCCAAGACAGGAGCAAAGGGCAAACATTCTCCCAAGGGTCTGGATGGCTCAGCAGCTCCGCCTTTATCTGCCCACAGCTCTTGACAAAGGAGCTCCAGTCACAGCATGGAACCACACCTTCAGGCCAGTGAGGAAACCCCTCCTGCTTGGTTCATTTTCTCCTACCCCCAAATTCTCCTTTTCTGTGTCCTAAACTTTAGTCTAAAAAATGTTGTGAAGAATAAATAAGTGTAATTCACATGGTTAAATGGTTTGCGAAAGTACTTAGTAGCATTCTTATCGTTTAATTAGTAATCAGTATGTGGGCAATAGAGTAAAGGTAGGAAAGAACATGAAAGAACATCGTAAGTTCTTTTGTCCCCTTCTACACACATGTATACAAGACACGCACACACATACACATGCACACACGCATGCACACACACACACACCTGAACCTACAAGGTATTAAGATAGTTCTACACCCTAGTCCTAAGATGATCACAGGAGGAGGTGGGTTATATCTGGATAAAGATGACAAACAGAACTAAGCCCAGAATAGACTCTGAGAGTCTAGAAGTAACCAGGTCTATAGTCTACCTAGAGTTGTGTAGAGTGAAGCCACCCTTGTCAACTGTCTTTTAAACATGACAGAAATCAGAGCTGAACAAGGCTTTGCATGGGTGTTGTACGATACAACGGAGAGCACTGACCAAATTCCTAGTGAATGTAAGAGAAAAAGTTTAATAATTTTTCTCTGATCACTTCCTTCTATGTACCACTTCCTAAACCATGTACCACAAATCAGTGTGGGCTGCTCACCCTTTACCCCTTTAACATGCATTTATTAACCATGTGTGTATATTATGCAGCTTTCAGGATACCGAGGATTCAGAGATGGCCTTGATGAGCTCATGTTTGTGGAGAGTGGTATTTATGATCTACCATAGTAAAACCTTTAGTAGGGGCATGTAGGAGGTACACAGGACCACAGAAGAGGGGCAGGGAACCCAACTCAAGATGAGAGGGTCACAAAACCTCCCCAGAGGAGATGATGCTTGGGGAATTATAAATACAAAGTGGGAATTCCCCTCCCCCTCCCCTCTTTCCCCCCCCCCCCCCCCCCCGCTGTGGCAGGAGTTAGAACTAAATGTTGGCATGGGCACCTTCTAAAAGCACAGAGACAGAGGAAGGAGGAAAAGGACAAGATGGAGAGAAGGAAAGAGGAAGAGGTAAAGGAAGGCAGGAAGGAACAGAGGAAGAAAAGGAAGGAAAACAGGGAGGGAGGGAGAAAGAGAAGAAGAAAGGAACCAGAGGAAGATGAGAGCACAGACGCTGACTACCTCATGAAGAAAAACCAAGATTCAAATATGAACCAGAGTTACAGGCAAGGGCATGCCAACTCATGGATGACCTGCTTAGAAATTAGGATTGTTTCCCAAAACAATTTCAGTTTCTGTGATAGCATCCATCTTTCAATAACAATTTAAAAAGAATAAAGATATGAAGTAAGGAGCAAGAGGTATGTGATGCTGAGATGCATACATTTCAGATGGTATTAGAAGGACTTGGTAACAGAATACATGTGGTAAGTAATAAAGAAGTCAAGATTAATCACTCAATTTCTGCTTGGGCATGTTTGGGATCAAGGATGCAATCATGATGCCAATAGCCCAGGAAGAAGAAACAGCAAAGGAAGAAACAAAAAGTCAGTGACTTCAGCTTAGGCTTTTCTTTGTTTTGTTGCTGGACACTGAATCCAAGGCCTCATGTATGTTATTCACATGGTCTACCCTGAGCTACTCCCACGGTGGGCTTTAGAATTTGTGGTCCCAGAGTAAATGAGGTAAAGACATCTGGTTGGCTTGGCAGCTGTTTCTCTACTTGGAACCAGAGAAGAGTCTAAATTAGTCATCCAGTGAGAATGCATCTACTCTTTGTGCAAGCTCATGAGTATGCAAGGACAATGGAAAAAGAAAACTGAGACTAGAAGATGGGAAATACCAATACATAGGTAGAAGAGGAGCCAGAGAGGAGATCAAGAAAGCACATCTGGACACACACACACACACACACACACACACACACACGAGAGAGAGAGAGAGGGGGCAGGGCATGTTGGGAATAAAAGATCCAGAGTGAGTGGAGGGGAAATAATAGGAATGGGTGTAAATATTATCAAAATGTGGTATAAGCATGTATGAAACTGTCAATAAAACATATATTTTTAAAAGAAAGAAAAATCACTGCTTAAACTAGACACTTGCACCAATAATCAACGTCTTTGTTAATCTTTTTACATGTACTTATTTATTGTATATATCTGTATGTGGAGGTATGTACTTGTATGACAACATGCATATGACAGAGACAGGATGACTTGCAGGTGTCAGTTCTCTCCTGTCACATAAGTCCTGGGATTTGAACTTGAGCTGTCAGGCTTGGAAGTACCAAGTCACTTCACCAAGCTACAGTGGGATGACTTCCTTATATCATTTCTGAACATAGATGGTGGGTAAAAAGAAATAGACTCCTCGAGCATTCTTAATGAATAATAATTAATTGGATGGATTGCTTATTGTCACCACCATGATAAATTAGGGATAGAAACTAATGCATAGGTCAACTTTTTTTAATTGATGAGGAAGTAATTTGCTATGTATCAAATATAAAGGTCACAAAGGAAATGTATTAATTTCTAGCCAGTATCTGAACATAGAGAATTAATTAGAATAGAGAATCCACAACTCTCCCACAGTAAGAGACAGCACATTTATCACTCTCTTTAATGTTCTCAGCTGAAACAGTAATCAGAAAAATGCTGATAATCTTGCATTGTCACATTTTACTTATTGACATTTTGATCTGGTTCCTTTATAATTTTTTACATAGTTTCAACAAATGCTGATGGAAGAATATCTATACATAATTAAGACATTATTTTTTTTTAAATCCATTGTCAACATTGGTCATCTCACAGTGCTCAAAAGCAACTGAAGCAATGTGAGTGTGAGTCACGGTTACATGGGTTTTCTATGTAGGCAGTTCTAATGCTAGGGAAGAAACAATTCCAGAAAATTCTAAAATAGTGTTATGAAACATATTATGAGAAATTGAAATGTAATTTTAAATTTCCAATAGCCACATAAAAAAACCGGCCAGAAATGTAATCTAGCATATACAAGATAATATTTTTACATAAAATCTGTGTTATATTTCTAGTATATGAGGCTGCAGAGATGATTCAGGGGTTATGTCATTCAACCTCCCATCTAACTTCCTCCCCTATAAACTGGGAAGAGTCCCACTTTCCTTGCCTAGCTCTCAAGAGACAATAACTTTTTTTTTAATTGGATATTTTCTTTATTTACATTTCAAATGTTATCCCCTTTCTGGTACCCACCCCCACTCCCAGAAGCCCCTATCCCATTCCCCCTCCCCCTGCTTCTATGAGGGTGTTCCCCCACCCACCAACCCACTCCCACCTCCCTGCCCTTGAATTCCCCACTGGGACATTGAGCCGAAGAGACAATAACCTTAACAATGGGTGCAAAATTGTTCTTTATACAAGGATTACTTGTTTCTGGTATTGCAAAATTTGAGATGAGACTGAACTGGTATATATTGGGTATTGACTATTGGGTACTGACTGACTGTTGGGTGCTGACTGTTGAGTGCTGACTGTTGGATATTGACTATTAGGTACTGACTGTTGGATGCTGGTTATTGAGTGCTGACTGTTGGATTCTGACTCTTGGGTGCTGATTATTGAATGCTGACTGTTGTGTTCTGACTGTTGCATATTGACCATTGGGTGCTGACTATTGAGTGCTAACTGTTGAGTGCTGACTATTGGATACTTACTATTTGGTACTGACTACTAGATACTGTTGGATGCTGACATTTGAGTGCTGACTGTTGGATGCTGACTGTTGGATACTGACAGTTGGATATTGACTGTTGGATGCTGACTGTTGGATACTGACAATTGGATACTGACAGTTGGATGCTGACTGTTGGATACAGACAGTTGGATGCTGACTGTTGGATACAGACAGTTGGATGCTGACTGTTGGGTGGTGATTGTTAGATACTGACAGTTGGATGCTGACTGTTGGGTGGTGATTGTTAGATACTGACAGTTGGATGCTGACTGTTGGGTGGTGACTGTTAGATACTGACAGTTGGATGCTGACTGTTGGGTGGTGACTGTTAGATACTGACAGTTGGATACTGACTGTTGGGTGCTGACTGTTGAGTGCTGACTGTAGAATTAAGTACTGACTATTGGGTACTGATTGCTTTGAAGTATTTTTGCTGATTTTATGATTTTTTGAGGGGTTTTTGTTTTGTTTGGTCTTTAGACATTTGTTTGTTTGGATTTTGTTGTTTGTTGTATTTTGTTCTAGTTTTAAATATAGGATCTCATTCTGGAGAACAGAGTGGCACCAAACATGTTATGTAGCCCAGGCTGGTCCTTAATGTGTGATCCTCCTGCCTGGCTGTCTATAGTTCTCAGATAACAAGCATTGCTGCCCTTTGGCTGCTGTTTTGTAGTTATTTTTAAGAGACTTTCATTTCCACCTTCCCTTTATTACTAACCATGCTCAAATTCAGTAGAGTAATTCCTCTGCCACAAAGCATACTTCTCCTTTTTTATCCACTGAGCTTATCACCTATCCAGTGCTTCCCAAATGCCAATGCAGCCAATGCCATTACACCAAATATTTTATGTCCAAAACAAAGAATGATAATAGCAATGTTGTTATTAATAAATCCAAATTAATTACATTTAGATAATCTACACTCTTTCCCTTTTAAATAAAAAGATGACAACATTTTGTTGACATTTTAAAAGCAAAATATTGTCTTCTCTTGAAATAAAAATAACTGACCTAGAGTCATAAAGTCCACATTCATCCAGGTGTCTCCGACAGCCTCTTCTGATGTCATAGTTGAGGATGGAGCCCTACGAGGCTGTCACATTCTCCTATAGAAATGCTTCCTAGGCCCTTTATTGCTATGAATTGTATCAAATACTTTACAGGCAGCTTCTGACTCTGTTTCTGTCTCTCTCATGAGCTTCAATCCTGCCTGCTCCCCACATGCACCATACATACCATGTCCCGACACTTACCAGAACAGCTAATGACTGTCCTCCGTGCTTCTGTCTGTTTGAAACCTTCTCTCTCACTCTACGTGCCTTTAGCTTGGAATGCTGTCTGCCTTTCACCCTCTGTCTAACCCCTCCCCCTGGTTAAACTTTGCTCTTTCTCCTACCACTGCAAATATCACATCTTCCACTTTGTCGTCTCTGAGCTTCTCTGACAGGTTGATCTTCTACATCACAGAGAGTATAACAGGTGACAGAGGTAGGATAGGACGGAGCTCAAGTAAAGCAAGGGGTTAAAAATCGGAACACCAGCCAGGCAGTGGTGGTGCACACCTTTAATCCCAGCACTTGGGAGGCAGAGGCAGGCAGATTTCTGAGTTCAAGGCCAGCCTGTTCTACAGAGTGAGTTCCAGGACAGCCAGAGCTACACAGAGAAACCCTGTCTCAAAAAACAAAAAACAAAAAACAAAAAAAAGAGGGGGGGAACACCACCACCACCACCACCACCACCACCACCTCCAAGGCTTGGCACTCTCCTGCCTGTCCTGGATTCTACTTCAAAACCCCAAACCATCAGAAAATAAAGTCTTTAACAATTGTCATCTCTGCTGTGGTAAGCTTGGAGAAATCCTTTGCACCCTTGGAAGATACCCAAGCACTTTACCTTTCCAAAAATACAGTCTTTCTCCTGTTCCTAGAGACCACAAAGCTTGACACCTGTTACTTTCTGTGCAAGAATTTCCCACCACGAGCCAAGAAGGCAGAAGGGCCCCACACCCCAGCAGAACCCTCTGCAACAGAGATGTGCTGTTCTCCTGTGTATATAGCCCAAAACCCTCAGCCTCTGTCAGTAGGGTACGGAGATAATCAGATACTGAGGAACATCACAAAAATAACCTTCCTCTTTCTGGCTGTTCATAGTACTTCAACTAAAGGATCGTTTTTAATAAAGACTATGTAGGGAAAAAAAAAAAAAACCCAGTAGTGTAAACTTACAATTCAGTTAGAGATCCCAAACACAGTTCTCAGCATCCTTGAACCAGTGACAGGGATGTGGTCTGGTGCTTCTGAAACCTTTGCTATCACAGGCACAAAATGGGCATGGAAGACATTGCTTCGATGCTTTCCAACAAGAAATCATAAAGCAAAGGCCAGCCTGTAGAACAAACCTTCAAAACAAGGCTCCCACACCAGCACTCTGCTCTAATCTCCAAGCCCGCTCGTCCTGGAACAAACTTGAAGTGGGAAATCACTTGGACTCAGAAGCAAGCAGCGTGACTCATTGGTTTATTAAAACTGGAATAAACAGAGGGAAGCAAGCGTCTGCGGGAACAATAGGGAACATGAATGGTTTGTCTTTCGGAGAGCTTGAGTTTGTCCACGTTTTTGGCTGCCACGGGACACCCATTGATGGGGGATATTGTTTTCATAGAGTGTCTTGCCCAGCATTTGGCAGGACATCACATGCCTTCGATGCTCTGCTCTGCCAGGGGAGGCCACTACACTTACTGATTCTCCCTCCAGAGAGAAAATAGGACCACTGAGAATAAGATAGAAAATCCTTGTTGAGTAGATTAGGGATAATTTAGCAATGGTGCAAGCAGTAAGAAATCCAACATTACAGCACCCCAGTGGGGCCACCCGATCAATTAACTGTTTGGTGCTGTGTTCATAAATAGCAACAAAATTCAATGAACATGAGGGGTTAATGGTTATTGCAGCGATTGGGGGAGGGGAAACAGGAAAATGGGTGCTGTAAAATCAAGCCACTGGTTGAGTCATTATACAGTATTTTACTTGTAAAAATTAGGACTGTCCATAGAGAATAAGGTCATCTAATTAGAAGTTAGTTAGACCTGACCCTATTTGCCCACCTAAAAAGAACAACCACACTGGGGTGATAAACCCTTTGAACTGTGTCTAAGTGCCTGCACTGTTTACTCGGAGGAAGGAAACTGTCAGTTGTGTTTGCTCACAGTGAGCCAACCACAATGTGCCTGATGGATTTGGGACCAGTAAAGGAGATGCATGTAAGGTGTAGGAAACAAGAGGTTTATCACAGGATTAGGTTTAAAAAGACAAAAGTCACAGGGAGACCACTGGCGGTCCTTGTCTGTTGTGAAACTTCAGGCTGGGGCTGTTTTGTTTGAGAGCTGGTCTCACATAAGAAGGTAGCAGAGGCCCCTCAGATGTGAACTGTTACTCACCACTTGAAGGAAGTCTGTACTTGCCTCTGTGCCAACCTTCTTCTTTTCAAGGGTAAGGGGTTGACTTACTTTAAGTAAATTTATCAATTACCCATGTGCACACCAATCTATCCACTGGTGATTTCATTTTACTTCCAAGAAATCTTCTTTCTTCTCAACTAAGAGGAATATAAACTGTGTGTTCCTAACTGCAATTGTTAATAGTCAATATTACAACAGCCCTTTTTAACCAAGGAATTTTATTTAAAATGTTTTGATTGTAAGAATTAACGGGAAGCAGGTTTGTAACCATGCCTTTATCTGTACCTGAAATCAAATGTAAAATAAAGTCTGTGTTTAAAGGCAGAAAACAAAACAATTGCTCAGAAGGCCCAAGACCAAACATGTATAAAAATAAGACCAGGTACAATCCTTTCCAGAATTTTCCATGAACCAAACATATGTTCCTTGAAAATGGACAGGGTTCTTTTGAGTTAAATATGCTGGTTGACCAGTCAGTACTACAATAAATGAGCAGAATTCAAAGAAAATGCAGAAATGTTCAGTATTTAAAACTTTTTTCCCAATCAGCCCATGAACCAAATTGTATGTTTCCAAAGAGTTCAGTGCTTCAAACCCACTGACGTATTGATAGGTTTCTGGTTACTTATTCTGCCTTCAGTCAACTCACATGTGTCAATGTTATCATCTGAATACTTCAGATTGGTCTATTCCGACTTCTTGCTAATAACCCGTTTAGACCATTACACATATACACCCCCTCACACACACATGCATAAATCATACATATATGCGCACATGCTATAAACAAAGATACACACATAAATACACATAATTTATCTTTTCTGTTAGGAAATTTTGTCATTTCTTAGCTCTATTTTGCTCAACATAAAACAAAACAACTTTCTATAGAATCAAAAATCTCACACATTCCTGTGTTGATTCTGTCACTGCTTTGGGTCTATTACTTCAAAATGGAAAGTCATAATTTATTTTGACTATGTTGCATTTATTTCAAATGGGAGATTTTCATGAGCAGCGAATGTTTCGGGCTAAAGCAATGGTAAAGTGCTTGGAAACACACAGACACAAGTACCATCCCCAGAACATGCATAAGTTGTTTTGTGGTGGCAACAAACTTAGAATCCCAGAGATAAGGAGGCAGAAACAAGCAGATCCAGGTGGCCACGGCTCACTGTCCAGAAGCCTAGACTTTTTAGGTGAACTTTAGGGTGATTAAAACCCTGTCTCAAAATAAGTTGGATGACACCTGAGGTTGTTTTCTAGCTACACACACACACACTCACACACACACACACACACCACACACACACACACACACACACACACACACACACACACCTGTACAGGAATGTGCACTAAATAAATATTTATCCAAATGACAACATGTATTTTTGTAGACATAAAGATATTAGAGATGTTGGTTAGAATGTAAAAATTTGTTGCCCTTGTTAAAAAAAAAGTTCACTCAATAAAACTAGCAATAGAATTTTTGTATCATCCATCAATGCCATATGTTTAAAAAAAATGAAAAGCAGATCCATTTGTCTGCTTGCTTACTTACTTGCTTGCTTGCTTGTTTGCTTGCTTGCTTATTTGCTCATTTGAGGCAGGGCCTTGCTTTGCAGCTATGGCTGATCTCAAACTCATGGTTTCCTGCCTCTGCTTTTCATGTACTTGCATCATAGGCGTGCACAGCCCTGTCCATCTTGAAAGCAGCAGGATCTTTTTTTTTCATTTTTTATTGGATATTTTATTTACACTTCAGATGCCATCCCCTTTCCCCATCCCCCCCCCCCACAGAAAACCCCTATCCCATGTCCCCTTTTCCTTTTTGCACTTACACATTTTTTTAAAATGTTAATCAAAAGCTTTATAAGTTTGGTATTGCTTAATCAGAGGTGTAACCCACTACCTAACCTAGATATATCAACTATCTTTGACTGGTGGAGATACACGAACATCTGCCTCCCTGTCTCCCCCCTCTTTCTCTCTTTCATCACCTAGCTTCTCCTCTCCTTCTTCTCCTCCTCTTCTTACTCCTTTTCTTCCTCTCAGTACTCCTCCCACCTTAGCTCCTCCTACATATCACCCTTCCTGTTAAAATGAAACTTTTCTCTCAAAATACAATTAGAGCATAATTATGCCAATTTGTACCAGTGAGGTACAAGATAGTCCCAATACCCAGTCCATCATTTTGTTGACTAACCAGAACCTCTGTCATCTCTCCTAACTAAAACACTTAGTTCTGGACCTGGCTTTTTCCTTGGCTTTAGGATGAATGTCAGCTGACGACCATCCACTCAAATCTTTTCTCTCAAAGTAAATAGCCAGGATTGGCTATGAGACTATAAGTTTTCAACCCCATCAGAAATCCAGAATGACTGAGTTAACTATAATTGTGGGAAGCACAAAGCATAGCTTCTAAAACTTAGCTAATTTATAGAGACCTCTGAACACCTGGACACTCCCTATACTACAAAACGTTGGAGCATCTGTTCTTCTGCCTTCTGGCCCAGGATCATCTGACAGACCTAATGATGCAGAATTATTAAGGGCTGATTACTCTGTCTAGGCAGATATAATCAGTCGACTATTCTGCATGTATGCCCTTTTCTGGACAGTAATTTGTCTGTAGAAGGAAAGAGGCAATTCTTGCCTAGTGGCTGTCTCACCACAACTGGAGTAACTCCAAAGATGCTCAATTTCTTCTTAGAATTCAATATAGGAAGCTGTCAGGAGCAGACAGGTCTCTAATCAAAATGAACATTAATACAGAAATGTTTGTCACGTCAATTTTGTGGATTTCTGATGTTTTGAAAACCAACTATCCATGTAAGGTAATCCGGACTGTTGTCTGTTAACTCCACTCAGCTATTTCTAAATAAAATATAGAAAACACCCTAACAATAAACTCCAAGCCATGAATTTGCTATAGTCCCTTAACTCACAGGCTGACCATCTCAAATCAGTTTAAAAAGTTAAAGAAGGACTGGGTCTAAGCCTTGTATTCTTAAATGTGTTATACTGGTACAATGCCTATGAGAGTAACAATATTCATCTCACTCTTATATCAATAAGAAGCTCGTGCCAATGAAAATCTTAAAATTTGTAAACAAAGTAAATTGGTGCCATTTAAGAATTTATATCTTCATCTTGATATTAATTATACAGATTTCTACTAATAGGTTATGGCTATGCAATAAACCCTAGCTAATCCTCTCTATTCCCACAAAACCACTACTTTTCCCTAGAAAGACAGCCCAATATTTACCACCTTAGTCCCCAAGCCCAGGGAATAGGGGCGCTGACTCTTCATTAGCTTCTTCAAGCTGATTATGGGCATTGAGATATTAGAAGAGGAGTAGGGGGAAGAGCAAATTGATAAGCCTCTGATGCTGTGTCTTCACTGCATCCAGATGGAATTCCCGGACCTCAGAGGTTTGAGCAGGTCTGCCCAGCTTGCTTGATGAGTAGATACACCAAGGCTGATCATTCTGCAATATACAATTCTCAAAACAAATTTTAGTATCAAGATAGTTTTTTTTAAGAGGGCTGACATTTTATTAAGGATGTTGGTTCTAACCGCTTTTCTTTTTTCCCCTCTTTTATTGGATATAATATTTACATTTCAAATTTTATACCCTTACCCCATTCCCCCCACCACCCAGGAACCCCTTATCCCATCCCCCCTCCTCCTGCTATTAGGGTGTTTACCCACCTAACCCCCACTCCCCCTCCCCACCCTCAGACACCCCCCCCCCCCCGCAACTCAGTGTTCAGCCTTCTAGGTACCAAAGATCTCGTCTCCCACCTATGCCCAACAAGGCCATCCTCCCCTACATATACAGCTGGAGTCATGTGTCTCTCCATATGTGCTCCTAGGCTGGTGGTTTAAACCCTGGGGAGCTCTGGCTGGTTGGTATTGTGAAAGCAGCAGGATCTTAAAGGGATAGTCACAGTCCACTCTTCATTGTGGTATCATTCACAATTGACAAGAATTGAATCCATGATACATATTTGCATGCTACTGTGCCACAATGGAATACTGTTCAACTTTTTAAAATGAGGAAATCCCACATCATAGCAACATGAATGAACCTGAAAGACATCACTCCGGAAGAAATAACCCAGGTTCAGAAAACAAATACTGTGTGATCCTACTCTCTGAGGCAGAGTGGGAAAAACAACAGTGGTTGTCATGTGTCTTAGTCAAGTTTCCATTCTTGTGATGAAATACCTTAACCCAAAAGAACTTGGGGAAAAGGATCTATTTATATCAGCTTATAGCTCCACATCACAGTCCATCAAAGAAAGTCAGGGCAGGAGCTCAGGCAGGAATCTGAAGGCAGGAACTAAGTCAAAAGCCATGAAAGAACATTACTTACCAGCTGGCTCTTCACGGCTTACTCAGCCTGATTTCTTATACTATCCAGGACCACGTATCAGGGATAGCACCCCTCACAGTGGGCCCAGTCCTTCCACCTCCCTTACTAAGAAACATACCACAGACTTGTCCATGGACAAATCTTATGAAGACATTTTCTCAGTTGAGAGTACCACAACAAACTCTGCCTTCTGTCAAGTTGACATAAAAGCAGCCAGTACATCAGGGTTTGGCGAGCAAGCAATGGTATAGAATGGTATAAAATACCAATTATGAAACCTAAATGATTGCCAGAGTTCCAGTGTACAGCAGAGTGCACACGTACTTTTATTTAGTGCATAAGTATACATGTGAGTAAACTTCATGGCAAATGTTCTTACTGAAATAATGCAAAATGAATTTTTAAAAGGCACAAGGAAGCTTTGGAGCAATAAATATCTTCAGTGTCTTTACTGAGTTTATTTTTATTTATGCATCTCTACATGTGCACATGTGTTGCGGATGCCCATGAAGGCCAGAAGAAGGTGTTAGATCCCCTGGAGCTGCCTATGAGTAATGGGAATCGAACTCCAGTTCCCTGGAAGAGCATCAAGTGCTCTTAACTACTGAACCATCTCTCTAACCCCTTATCTTCACTGTGTTGATTGTGGGGCTACCATCGTAAGTATATGCACACTTAAGAAATTAAAGCTGGAGAAAGAGAATGCTTCTCAAAGCTATCTCTAAGTACTTTGATCAGACAACATTGTCTTCAACACTCAAAGTCCAGAAGTCCTACCTCAGTATTCCTTCTCCAAAGATACTCAGGTGTTATCGAGATGGTCTTTAGGGCTCTGGCCATACTCACTAAGTGTCCCGGTTTACAGTAAGTTGCATGGAAACACAGGCTGTGGCTCTTGGCAACTATCTGGGAGAAATCAAGCAAACAGAACAGCAGCTTTTCCTCCTCCTTCTCCATTAGCTCTTGATCCTGGCAATAAGATGCTAATACTGGGGAGCAGATAAGTGGGAGGAACTGGCCCTCTCATCCACCTTTTCAGTAGTAGGGGTCCTCTTGTTGCAGAAGCCATGCTGTTTTGACTCTACCCTTAATGACTGGATGTCTTCCTTTTCCCTTCCAACCCCTGAACACGCATACTCCTGAGTCTCTGTCAGATCCACACCATTCAGGGTAATTGAGAATCTAAAGTTCTATTCCTTGGTAATGGGAGAGAAAATAAGCATTTTGTTCATCTATTGTCATTATACACAGTGACTCCCTACTGGGTCTTTGAATATACAATCTTAATGGGAGTTTGATGACTCTATTCAACAGTTCAAAGACTCTCTTAGTTGTGTTGGCTTTTGAGGAAGATATACAATGTAACTGGAGCCATTAACTGTATATTATTAAACAAATTCCCCTAGTATTAATATTTCTTATTGTCATTTGCTGGTGGCCAAACACTGCTTATTTTTACACATTCAGTTTTATTTGTCCTGAATGATTGAAACGAGGACATGATTGATGACTTCTTGCTAATGGGTTTTAAAAGCCGACATGGAAATTTAGTGACTTAGAGATCCCTGAACAAAGAGCGGTTCCATGACTCAGGGAGGTTGTTTCTCTGGGACTAGGATTCAGTGGCAACACCACTGACTTGTGGGGTCCCGAGCAGGGACTCCTCACATCTTAGCTGTGATGGTTCATGCATTTGAAAACTAGGTCCCTAAATTATGATGCTGTTTTTGGAGGTTGTAGAAATTTTGGACCTAGCACGGAGTTCAAAAGGCAGACAGAATTATTGGAGTAAGTCTAGAAAGTTACAGCCCAGCTCAATTCCCCCACAAGACTTCTGCTCCTCAGTCCACATTTCTGAGCCCCACCCAGGTCCTCTTCTACACTGTTTGCTTAGTAAACCCCTTAGCCAAGTGATAGACTCCAGTGCCACCTACATCGCAACATTGCCGCATCAAACCACTCTCTTCTGCACTGAATCGTTAAAGTTTCCTGCATTGTTAAAGATCGAAAATCATGTTCTTTCTTCTCCTTGACTAAAAGAGTAATAACATAAAACATCTTTTGACCTCCCTTTTATGTCCAGATCCTTCCAAATTTCTCTTTGATTTCACATCAGACTCCTAGGAATCCTCAGGTTCTGTGTTTGAATTTTCTCTACCCTGTCTCCTGGAACTCCTTGACGTGAGGTTTTACCCCACTGTTATCCATGAATGCTACCTAATCAAGTTCACCAAGAGCTCCCATGTCACAGAATCCAGCCTCCAGCCCTCATCCTCTTTGGCTCATCAGTTGTCTTTGACACAGTTGTTACTTTCTTCAATGTTTTCTGCACTGGGTGGCTACATTGTTTCTTGGTTTTGTTGTGGCGGAGGTGGTTGTTTGGGGTTGGTTCGGGTTTTATTTATCTTTTTCTCTTTTTAAATGTTATCCCCATTTTTTAAAAAATCTCTTAATAACACACCGTAGGACTCAAGGATTTTTTCTTTCTTTGTTTGCTTTGTTTTTCCTGGTTTAGTTTTGTGTCTTTAAATAGCATATTCATTGTGACAATTAGAACTTTATAATTCTAGTCAGATGCTTCCAGTTGCTTTCATTGAAATCACGCTCATACATCCCTCTTCAAACTTCCCAAAATGAGCTTGTAGAATCTTCCTTCCACACACCCATGCCTCTGAATCTGACATTCCTCACATACACCCGCTTGGCATAAGCACGATACTCCTGTCTTTTCCTCGTGCCCAAGCACCACTCATAAACTCACCATCTGCACACCCCCTCCCTCCTCTAAGTTGCCCTTGTTCCTCGCATGGTTCAATAGCATCCTCATCAGAACAGCCCCTGCCATGTGACCTCCACAATCAAAGCCATATTCTCCCTCCTCATCCCCATTAGACTGAAACCCTCAATCACTGAGGTTCTCACTGAAGGTTCTCAGTCATTTCTCTGCCTTCTTCTCCTGTGAGTAGTCAGTCAAGAAGATGTACCCACATGATGAGGGGGGAGGTCACACCGGAAACAGACCTTCCACCAAGATGCTTGGGGAGCTGTGCCTTGAAAGTCGGGAGAACCTTTGCAAGTTCGGCTCTGAGCCCAGAATTCTAAGTCTAGTTATGAGTTGTTGTGTTTGAATAGCTTCTGCCTACTGCTGGAACTAAAGGAAAATGAAGCTGGTAGTTCTTCCTTGATCCCTGTTCTACTGCAAAGGTCAAAAGTTGAGGGATTTGTGTTCCCACACACTAGAAGACAAAGGAAGTCAATACAATGATATATAAATTTGCAAAGCCTTCCCAGCTTACATAAACCATATCCTGGCTATGCCCTAGGGGAAGGGAAGACACACTGCTGGTCTCCCAGCAAGGTAGGAACCAAGTCCTGCAAATAGGTCATTCCCATGAACTTCCGTGCATTTCTGTAGGCTCTCTCAAAATTGCAAGAACAATGTCCACTGCCTTCATTTGGGATGTTTGCTTTTTAAATTATTTATTTGTTTGTTTTGTTGGTTTTTAGGGTCTTGCTGTGCAACCCAGACTGGTTTCAAATCTACCATCCTCCTACTTTGACCTGTTAAATTCTGAGATTACAAGTATGTAACACTATACCCAGCCTAACATGTTCATTTTCATAGAACACATTCTAAGACAGCTCCTGACTTTACAGATCTGGCCTATCTCTCCCCCTCCCCCCACCCCCTGCTGTACTATGAACTGAAATGGGCCTGGCCTCCCTTTCTTGTCTCTTTTAGAAAAGTCATCAGTACACTCTTACAGGGACAGCAGAGTTAGTTCGGAGTGCATGCTCTATTGTGTCTGTCTTATCACATTGGCTTATGGGTTCTTTCCCTGGTTGTAAACTTCTACTGAAGGTAAATTCTTAAATTGGATTCAATAGGCAAATAATTTTTTTAAGTCACATGGCCTTGTGGAAACAAACCTATGACATAGAGTAATGAAATTCTACACTGGACTGTTGGGATTTTAATCCCAGATGCAGTTGTATTGGTGTTATGAGGGCTTGGTAGAAGGAGGGTGTTATAAAGATGGATATTACACACAGGGAACCCTTGAGGTCCACAGCATATAGCAAACCACATATAAGTGTTTACTATGCCTGTTTAGAATACTAATAAAGTCAAATATCTAGAGTTTTAACTAATTCTCTATCTAGAAGCCTAGTGACTTCATTATTCTTCCATAAATGCCCTATATAAGCATGTCTGAGCATCTGAACCTGCACAGCCCAGGACTTCACCCCAACATTAAGACACATAGCCAAAGCCACTGTGGAAGCCAGCTTAGAATACCTTAAAAAACTGAAACTAGAACTATTGCATAACCCAGCTTGGTTACTTTCTGTATATGACCAAGTGAATGCACCACAGGGATCCTTGCACCACTGGACTATTTAAAATCTCCAGGAAATGGACCCAGCTGGATGGATAAAAGAAACAGGGCACATAGTCACAGATGATGTCATGCACTCACAAAGAAAAAAAAAAAAAAACAGTATGACGTTTGTAGGAAAATGATGGAGATCAGGGATATCAGCCAGACTCGGAATGAACGATTGTATACGCATACATACCCATATATTTGTACATGTGTATATATTTGTGGTTTATGTATGTTTGTGTGTTATGAAAGCAAAGAGAGACACACGAAGGGGGAGAGATCATAAAGGGGGTGGGACTAGAGAGAGTGATGGCGTATGCATATGAAGGAAAGTAGGCATGAAGAAATGGGAGCCAATGGAGGGGTCAGGGGTCATGGAGAAGGCAGTGGGAACTGAGAGCAAATGAAAACTAAATATGGCAGCACATAGGAATGAAGATACGGTGATGAAACCCATTAATTTGTATATGATTCCCAAAATTGTAATAAATAAATGCATTGCCTAAGAATAAAATGAATCTTCCACCAAATCACAGTAATGTGATCTCACCCAGGCAGGTATATAATTGGATAAGAATCTATTGAATCCACTCACATCCAAATGCCCCAAGTCATAGCAGGTTTCAGGGTTGGTGGTTTGATTGGTTTGTTGACTTGTTGGCTTGTACTTTGAGACAGGGTCTCCCTGTGCTGCTCAGGCTAACCTGGAATTCACTGAGTAGCTCAGGCGGGCCTAGAACTCATGTTAGTTACTGACCGTTAACACCCAAGCACTGGGGCTTACAGGCAAGTGGCCTTACACCTAACTTAGACACTTGTTAAAATAGCTACTCTTTTGTAAGCCACAAACTTTGTTTCTTTTCCTTTTTTAATACCTTCCTAAATGGAATTCCCAACTCAGAGAAATTAAGAGACTCTTAACTCCTCTGTTTTTTGGTTTACTGCTGATGCCCTGGTAGCTCAGAGGGATGTCTCCTGAGATTTCTAATGGTTGCTATTCCATTATGTGAAACCTTGATTGAAAACAGACACCCCCGAGGACCAGTTGCTGCTCAAACTTTCCTGGGGTTTCCATTTCTTCCAGCCCGCTGTTTCTGCTCATTGGTCTTTGCCTCCTTCCTTGCCTGCTTCTCTCAATGCAGCTCCCCGCTTTTCTGGTTCCTTCTCCCCTCTGCAGGAAGGACAACCTTGCTATAGACAGAACCCTCTCCTTACAAAGTTCTTATTTATCTGCTTGGTCCAGTGACATCAGATGCCACACTCAGCACCTAGAGTGTGAACCAAACATGATCATAAAAGCTTGGGGTCTTGACACTGGGACTCTTACTAACCCAGAACAAAGGAGACAGGAAGAAGCAGGCAGAAGGAGCACTTAATGAACTCTCAATTAGACCCTTGCTGGGAATTGAACTTAGAACCTAAAGCGTGTTAGGCAAGTGCTCTACTACTGAGCCGACATCACATTTCCTAATGTTTTCCCAGCCATTGTATAGTGAAGTTTGAATTTCCTCCATGATGGAACATGGCCGAGGCTCCCAGAGGAAAGAGTTTGGTCCGTACTCTCCTCTGCTTGGAGTCACCGTGCTATCTACTGACACATTCCAAGTCCTTATAAAAGCTGTCAGGGTCAGCAAGCACACAGACTGCCCAAGAGAAGCACCTATTAAGGACCATGAGCTGGATTTTACAGCTCCTAATAACATCTCCCTTTGAGTTTAGCCAGAGCCCTGCTTCACGTCTGCCTTGCTTACAAGCTTGGTGTGTGACTCCAGAAAAGTCATAGAAACAGATAGTACGGCCTTCTCATAACAGTTTTAAAAGTTTTAAATATCAAATTTTTAAGATATATTTTATATATTTATCTAAATACATAAAGAATTTGATATTTAAATTCTAATATATTATATATAAATAGTATATATTAATATATTTTATAATGTATTATGTAATTCATTGCATTTATATATAAATATTTATATGTATATTTATATTATAATTATATATACTAAAATATATTTATATATAAATGTTTTATTTTTATATAGATATATTTATATAATTTATTTATAATATATTATAAAATATGTTACAAAATATTTTATATTATAAAATATAAGACATATATGTACCTATATATGTATATGTGTGAATATATATATATACATGTATATGTATGTGTATATATATGTATATGTGATTATGTAATGTATATGTATATGATATATATGCTGGATAAATGAGTTAAGTCGAGTCAGTAGTCAAGAGCACTGGCTGCTTTTCCAGAGAACCTGGGTTCAATTCCTATCACACCACATAGAAGCTCACAACCATCTGTAACTCCTGTTCTAGGGAATCTGACACCCTCTCCTGGCTTCTGTGGGTTCCAGGTAAAAGTGGTTCACAGACATACATACAACAAAATACCTATACACATAAATAAAACAAGACAATTTTAAAAATTTTAAATGCTTGTGACAGATAAGTCTACGACTGGATTTCTAGAAAGAGATTAAATATTTAACTTATAAAGCTTTCCTAAAATAAAATCCTGAAAATCCAATGAGACTATCTTACCTTTTCTGGAGATACAAGTAAACATTAAAAAAAAAAAAAACATAAAGAAAACAGGATCTGTCTTTTAAGTACCTTATAGTTATGACTGTGTGGTCAAAGTCAATGTTCTGTGAGTGTGATACTGATAATTCTTAACTCTGATCCAACCGTTTCCTCTGGATGACTTTATTCAGCTTTTACCTAATTAAAAAATGTTACCAGCTAAAATATCCTATCCTGGGCTTCCACCATTGTAGAGTTCACGTGTCAGTACTGATTGCAGGTTCATTACACCCAGTTCTTACTGAACTCCCTGGAAAATGTCTTCCTGATTTTCTTTTGAGTTATCTCTGGATTCTATGCATTTGTCCTTATGCCATTATCACATAGTGTGCTCTCTCTTGTTCTCCCCCCCCTCTCTCTCTCCCCGTGTGTGTGTGTGTGTGTGTGTGTGTGTGTGTGTGTGTGTGTGTGGTGGGGAGCATGGATGAGTGAATGTGTGTATGTGTGTGGTATGGGAGTGTGTGTTGGGGGAAGATAGATACATAGATAGATGATAGATAGATGATAGATAGATAGATAGATGATAGATAGATAGATAGATAGATAGATAGATAGATAGGGTGTGTATGTGGGAGCAGAGTGTGAGAGGGAGTGTGTGTGCGTGCGTGTGTGCATCTGTGTATGGAAAGTGCTCATCTGTTCATGCACAAGTGAAGGCTAGAGGACAATTTCAGATGCTTCCTTGGTTGATACCTACCTTATTTTTGAGACATATGTTCTCACTGAAACTAACCTCACTATTTCAGATAGCCTGGCTGGCCAGTGACCACCAGGGATCCTCTTGCTGCTCTTCCACAATTATGCCTGGATTTTACATGGGTGCTGGGATCTAAATACAAGTCCTCATAGTAGGACAGCAAGCATTTTACCCCTTAAGCCATCACTCCAACCTTTCCTGATGTAAGCCTTTATTAGGAAGACATGAACCCCACACTTTGGGCTAGAGATATAGCTCAGTAGGTAAGATCACTTGCTGTGAAAGCAAAAGGACCTGAGTTCAAATCACCAGCACCGATGTAAAAAGTCAGACATGGTTCTGTATGCCTGGAACCCTAGAGGTGAGGTGAAGACACAGTAGCTTCTGCTCACCAGTGAGCCAGATGATCCAAAAAAATGAGCTTCAAGTTCAATAAGAAAAGATGTCTGAAGGAAAGAAAAGTAGGTAGGGATAGATAGATAGATAGATAGATAGATAGATAGATAGATAGATAGATAGATAATAGATAGATAGATGATAGATACATAGATGATAGATAGATAGATAGATAGATAGATAGATAGATAGATAGATAGATAGATAGATAGATGATAGATAGGTGATAGATGATAGATACATAGATAGATGATAGATAGATGATAAATAGATAGATAGATAGATAGATAGATGATAGACAGATAGATGATAGATACATAGATGATAGATAGATGATAAATAGATAGATAGATAGATAGATAGATAGATGATAGACAGATAGATGATAGATACATAGATGATAGATAGATAGATAGATAGATAGATGATAGATAGGTGATAGATGATAGATAGGTGATAGATGATAGATACATAGATAGATGATAGATAGATGATAAATAGATAGATAGATAGATGATAGACAGATAGATGATAGATAGATAGATAGATAGATGATAGATTGATAGATAGATAGATGATAGATAGATAGATAATAGATAGATAGATACATAGATAGATGATAGATAATAGATAGATAGATACATAGATAGATGATAGATAGATAGATAATAGATAGATAGATAATAGATAGATGATAGATAGATAATAGATAGATAGATAGATACATAGATAGATGATAGATAGATGATAGATAGATAGATACATAGATAGATGATAGATAGATAGATGATAGATAGATAGATACATAGATAGATGATAGATAGATGATAGATAGATAGATACATAGATAGATGATAGATTGATAATAGATAGATAGATACATAGATAGATGATAGATAGATAATAGATAGATAGATACATAGATAGATAGATAGATATCTAGATAGATAGATAATAGATAGATAGATAGATAGATAGATAGATAGATAGATAGATAGATAGATGAGAGCTGTAGAGGAAGGGTCCTAATGTCCTTTGCTAGCCTTCCCTTGTGTGTTCATGGATAGTTAAACCTCACCCTCTACACACACCCAACTGTAGATATCACACAGAGAAAAAAATAAATGAAAAAAATGAATCTATTTCTTCTCCTGTAGGGTCGTGCCATCTTCCTTTCGTGGTTTGAAAGACTGAAACAGGTCTGTGTTGTGAAATGTTTTGAGAGTGTCACTACAAAACCAAATGTCCTTTCTCTGCCCTTGGCATTTGCTCCACCATCTCCTAGTCTTAATTCTTATTCCTGTTGTTTAGAAGAAGTTAAAAAGATCCAAACCAAATCTCTGAGTCCAAAGTTTAAAAACATGACCAGGACACATTTCTAAATAAAGACATTGCAACCCCAAATTCTGAGTGACTAGCTACAGACCTCTATTTTCAAAAAGCGAAGAACAATATTTTATGCTGGAGTTGCTGTAATATAAATAACCGTGTCTGGAGAAACCTTTCTGCCAACGTCTCACAGCCCAGAGGACGGGCTGGGTCCTCGAAGAGACCTAAAAGAGAATCAGGGGAAAGTCGGAGGTTTCCTGTCTTTGTAATGAGTTTACTAATTAAATCTTAATTGTAAACCAAGCTGAGCAAAATTCAAATGAACCTCTGGTGCCAGAAGCCAGGTTATTATGATGGAATTGTTTATAAGGACAGGAAAAGAACTTTCTAAACATCACATTCCTGTGCAGGAGCCAAGACTCTGAGGAAGTCCCCCCCCCCCCGTGAGGAGAAGCTCAGAACGGAATGGTTAAGTGACTGAGGACTTGGGATAACTCAGCAACATCCAGATGTCCAAGTTCCCTGAATTCAGCCATTGCCAGAGGCTGCAATATTCTCCTAATGGACTGCAAAAGTCCTAGACTGTGTGCAATGCAATGCGCTTTTGCCCTTTTAGCACCAATGGCCCAACGTTTCGGCAGCAACGTGACATGAAGACGATGGAAATGGAAACTCCATTTCCTTCATAAAATCCCTGACTGCTCTACTGGAAGAGAAGCTGTGTACGTTGACAGAAGCCCAAAAGCTTCAGACAAACGGAGCCACATAACGGAAAACTCAAGAAGTTGGTCCCGCTTCCTCTTAGCATGACCACTGAGGTGGGGCGTAGGCCAGAAAGGAAATCAAAGCAAAACTCACATGGTTAGATACATGGTTCAAGATAATCTATTACCAGGTTAGGAGAGGAAAGCCCAGATGCACTTGCTCCACTTTGGTGGTGGTTGGTTGTTGTTGTTATTGGTGGTGGTGTGGTGGGTGGGTACATGTGTACATTTTTTCTTACTTATTTCTTTAAGTAAGAATCTTGTTGGGTATGGCAGTGTATACCTGTAATTCCAGCACTTAGGAGGCTAAGATAGAAGAATACAAGATTATAAGACCTGGGATGCCTAGCAAGTCCCTGTCTCAATAAATAAATAACTTGCCTTAGAGCCTGGTTTTGTGCTGTGTGTGTGAGTGTGTGTGTGTGTGTGTGCAGGCACATGTACATGTGTGCACACTTGAAGAGGCCAGAGGAGAATCTGGCCGTTGTTTAGACTGCTGTGTACCTTATTTTTTGAGGCAGAATCCCTCATTGGGTTTGAGCAAGCCTTAGTATCAACAAGAGTCACATCAGAAGCTGGTGAGATGGCTCAGCCATTCAGAGCACTCGCTGCTCTTGCAGAGGTTCTGAGTTTGGTTTCAGCATCTAAGTCAGATGGCTCACAACTGCCTGTAACTAGAGTTCCAAGGAATTTGACCATCCCCTCTGGCCTCTTCGGGCACCTACAGGCACACACATGCACACACACAAATAAAAAACTAAACTAAGTTTTAAAAGATCCACATCAGACATGAACAATACATGAGTCCATTATATACAGACTAGAATGGGGATTAAAAAATAGTATTTCAAGTTATTATTAATATTGATATCTGTTGTTAATGATTGTCAACTTGACTGCTGTTTATGAGACACACCCCTGGGTGCCTTTGAGGTTGTTCCCATAAAAGCTTAACTAAGGAAGAATTGTGGCACAGTTCTATGAGTTGCATAAAAAGGTGGCCAGCTAACACCAGCCCTCATCTCTCGCCAGACAGACAGACAGTCAGTCAGACTGACAAAAAGCCTAATCAGCTAGCTACAAGGACTGTCTCCAAATACAAAGCTATTTGGGGGACGGGGGTTACAACCAGAGCTGCATTGCCTCCTCACTCTGTGTGTGTGTGTGTGTGTGTGTGTGTGTGTGTGTGTGTCACCCGACAGTTGTCTGCCTCCTATTTCTCATGCTACACATTCTTTGTGGTGAGGGGCTGCGTCTTCAAGCCTTTTTTTTTTTCCTTAAGTGGCTTCTGTCAGATATTATGTCACAGCCACAAGAAAAGTATATAATACACCATCATTTGACTTTTAATTCAAGGACAGGAAGCCTCTCTCTGGAGAGCTGTCATAAAACAAGCGGCTTCCATTGCTAGCCGTTCGATCCACTTTCTGAATTATTCCTTTGGAGAACTTGGAACTGCCTCTACTATTTATTCACTCAGTAAATTCAAATCATTTTTATGGATCTTTCGTCAAATTCCCAGTTGTTTGGTTGGTTTCCTGTTAATGGATACAGAGGCTACGTGTAGATAGTAAAACCCCATTTCATCTTCGGAATCTTCCGAGACATATTGTATGTAGGCTTCTGAAATACCCCTTCGTCTTAGCCTTGTCTGTCCACAAGGTAAATGTCTCGATAATTAAAAGTTAAGACTTGCTGTTTGACATTGGTGGCTCTGATGAATTGCTGAACTTAATTTCATCAATTCCTATACCTAGAAAGGTTATACATCACCCCAATATGGATCAAAACTTGATAGATACATGGTGTTGCTGTTGCTTGGAAGCTGTTGAGTGTTGGGGAGAACAGGCACACCAGAATGTGGAGGTCAGAAGGTAACATTAGCTGCAGCAACTCAAACACCATCCATGTCATAGTTTGAGACAAGGTCTCTTTGTCCTGGAAGCTAACTGATTAGCCTGGCTGGCTGGCCAGCCAGCATGCCCCATGGATCTGCCTGACTCTACCTCTCTGTGGCTAGAATTACAAGTGTAGGCCACTATATCTGGCTTTCTAAATGTGGGTTCTGAGGGTCCAACTCGAATTTCCACGCTCTCGAGGCAAGCGCTTTACAGTCAAGCCACCTTTCCAGCCCTGATTGTTTTCTTGTTTGGCCGTTCAATCTACCAATCAATAAAATCTGTTTGTCACTCTTTTGACCACAACTTATACCATGCCAACTGCAAGGAGAGTCATTGAGAATCAACCAGTCATAGGAACCCCAAGGACTTAGATTCTCTGTTGGGGCTGGATAGGCTTGTGGGCAGGTGAGTAGGTCTTATGCAGTGTCTCATGTTTTTTACAAGGAGAGATTAGACTCATGCAGAGTTCACCAGCATAATCCTATCTAGAAAATGAACCCTGGGGATCCCCACCAAAAGTCTAACCTTTAGGCTTAGCTTTCTCAAGTCAACAAAACTTCTGGAGAATACATGTGTCCTGATAGATGTCAGATGGCCTGTTTCTTGGTGGTGCTGGTTTTGGTGGTGGTGGTCTGTTGGGGGGTTGGGTGAGAGCTTTTTGTTATGTTGTTTTGTTTATTGGTTTTAATGTTGTTGTTAGTTTTGTAGCCCAGGCTGGCCTTGAACTCTCGACAATCCTACCCAAGCCTCCTGAGTGCTAGGATCACAGGCCTAAGCCAACACAGTTGGCTTGGAAGTCAATTTTCATTGACAGTTTATTTACCAAGAGAAGAATCCAGTTTTCACAAGCATGTAATTATCTGTCCCAATATATCTATAGCTGTAAACTTTAGAATGTCTTACTGTAATTAATAAATACAGAAATTGGTGAGTTTTAAGAAAGCATATTTCTTATTCATTTTACCATCTCCCATCTACAGGTCACAAGATATTGTAAGGCACAGAGACACATACCTGTTGTCCCAATACTTGAGAGACAAAAATGGGAAGAAATGTGAGTCAGATTAGACCAGATCACATGGTGTAAAGTATATCTCGAGAAAAAAAAATAAGAAAATTAAAAATAGAAGCTGAAAGAGATGATTACCCATGGCAAAGGCATTTTTCCATGGCCTTCACGATCTATTATAAGACTGTGCAAGATAGATCCAAATCAAAGAAGTCATACCCACCTTTTGTTCCAATGAGGTAGCTCGGTCCTAGTGGTAACAGGTAAGTAGGGCTGCCATAGCAAAATCTGACATCAAGGGTTTTTATTTTATTTTACTTCTTTCATTAAAAATGGATACACACCTCCTCCCCAATTAAGCACTCCTTTTACCTTAGAAATGGATTTCAGGGATGTCAAGTGATAACCTAAGCTAGCCTCAAAAGTGCTATTAGTCCGTGAGAAGCCAGGCGTAAAGCAATTCCAGATTACCAGCCAAAGGTCAGATAAGTCCCCTTGACAAGCTTCACAGCTCCCTGTAACACTCCATTGCTGAAGGCCACAGGCCATGGGGTGTTGTAAATGGCTACCATGCTTCTAACTAAGCCTCTGTGTTCAGTGCCACAACTCCTAATTTCATCTCAGAGAAACACTGTGTGTGTGTGTGTGTGTGTGTGTGTGTGTGTGTGTGTGTGTGTGTGTGATACGTGTATACAAGTACCTGTTTATATATGTGTATGTGTATATGTGTGTGTGTGATATGTGTGTGTGTTGAGTATGCAGGTACTGTGTGTATGTGTGTGTATGTATGTATGTATGTATGTGTATATATACATGATCTAGAAGTCAACATGTGTATGTGCATATACCTAGACCAATACCTATACAAAATATCACACACACACACACACACACACACACACACACACAGGACCCAGAAGCCAACCTTGGCTGTTGTCCCCCAGATGCTGTCCACTGTGTTTTTGAGTCAGTATCTCTCACTGGCCTGGAACTCACAAGTTAGTCCCAGGAGACCTAAGGATCAAACTTGTCTCTGCCTCCCCAGCAAGAGGATCACAAGTGAGTAGGACACTGTGCTGCTGGCTGGTATTTTTTATGTGGATTTTAGGAATCGAGCTCAGGTCCCTATGTTTGCATTTTACTAGCTAAACTATCTCCCCAGTTCCAAATACTGTGTTTTAGAAATGCCAGAACATCTCTGCATGTTTGTCTCTCTGCCTGTTGGTCTCTCTTTCTCTCTCTCTCTCTCTCTCTCTCTCTCTCTCTCTCTCTCTCTCTCTCGCTCTCTCTCTCTCTGTGTGTGTGTGTGTTTCTGTGTCTATCTCTGTCTCCTATCTCTTTGTCTCTGTCTATCCCTCTCTCTGGCTCTCTTTTGTCTCTTTCTGTTTCTGTCTTGTTTCTCTCTCTCTCTCTCTCTCTCTCTCTCTCTCTCTCTCTCTCTCTCTCTCTCTCTCTCTCCCTTCTCTATCTCTCTGTCTTTCTCCTCCACTCCACTTCTCACATTTTAACAAGGAAAATTATGGCTTTGGAAAACCAGATGGGTTTAGGTTGCTTCACCAGCCCCTGCCTCAGGGATGTTGGAGATCACATTTGGTGGCTTGCTAGCTCCAATGCCTTTCAAACCCATGTGGCCTCTGCAAGAAAGGAGACAGCTGCAAGGGAGAAACCTGCCTGTCCTGCCTGATGACAGGGAGGTGATGGCAGAGGGTGGGTGGATCTGGAGGCACCTCTCAGGTGACGCAGAAAGAGCTCCTGGCAATTCCCATCTTCCAGGTGCAGCTCTGAAACCCTGAACTGGCTGCTGTTCAGCTGAGCCCTTGCCACCCTGAGAGCAAGAGATCAGGCCAGGACAAGCTTTAGAGCCCTGGTATAAAGTCACTGAGAAAGACAGCACCAACTCTCGGCTAGGAAACAGCCAAAGCAGATACTTCACCCATTTGCAAACTGTTGTGCACTAACTGATGCCTACCCTGCACACACTGACAGAAGGGTTACAGTACTGTGGAGAATCATGAAACGAGAGATATTCAGGAAATATTGTCTGAGTATGTAGAGAAAGACAATCATTATATACTGGAAGTAGGAATGTAAGTCAGCATAGACATGATAGAAAACAATATAGAGGTTCTGCAAAATCTTAAAAATTGGAAGAGCGTATGATCCAGTATTTCTACCATAGTCAAAGGGAATGACCCAACGTCCTTTTTCAAAATAAATTTTATTTATTGTGAGTCTCTTCTCTTCTCTATCTCCTTCTCCCCACCCCCGTGTGTGTGTGTGGGTATGTGTGTATGATGTATCTGTGGAAGCCTGCATCCCATGATACACATATGGCAGTCAGAGGACAATTTTACAGTTAGTTCTCTCCTTTGCCCTTTACACTTGTTCTAGGGACTGAACTCACATCCCCAGACATGTGTGCTATATGACTCTAACATGCTGAGCCCCCAAACCAGAATCTTAAGGAGGTGCCTTCTCTTCTGTGTTCATTGCAGCATGAACCACACAAGGTCCTATTCAAAATCTGAGTTTGTTAGTTTGCTGGAAGTGCAATGACAAAGTAACTGCATGGTTTAAACAACAAAACAGTATCGTTCCATGCTGGAGGTTGACAATCCAATATTAAGACACCAACAGGATTTGTTCCTTCCAAGGTCCCTCTCTGCAGATCGCAAATGGCTGAGTAGATAAGAAAAATGATGTATTTACATGGTCAAATATTATTCACTGGTGAAAAATGAAAGTTGCACACTTCCTTTTTTATATACGAATATGACTCATGTTGGATCAGACTGCTCCCTAGGGGTCTCGTTTTAACTTAATTTCCTCCTTTAAAGACTGTTTCAGCTTCATGTATGCAGATATTCCAGGATGCCCCATCTTGAAATATTCTTCCTTAACCTCCCAGCCTGCTGACGATTCCTAAGAGCAGTCTATGCCCACGTCTAACCGAAAGCTCCTGGTTCCATCCCCAGCATTCCACTGTGGACTCATGGAAAGTCACACAGGGTCACTTCTGCTTCCTTTGTTGCTAGATCTAATGGCAGTGCTGGGTCACTCTGCTTAGCATGTAGTACTGTAGCTGCTTCAGTCTGATTTCCCTCCTTCTTCCTGGCAGATAGACTCAATCACTCACATTACTGATAGGACAAACCTCTCTACTATAGGTTGAACTATGCTTCATCAAAAGATATATTGAATTCTTGACCACTGCATCTATGAATATGACCTTATTTGAGACAAAGTCTCTGTGGATGTGGGTCCTTGACTCTAACCCAATATGACTATATGTTTTCACCAAAAAAGAAAGAAAGAAAGAAAGAAATTAGACACAGACTCACAGGAATAATGTCATGTAAAGACAGAGATGAAGAAGGAAGGCAGATACATAAAGTGGCCAAGACAGTACCCACTCTCAGATCTCCTGGGCCACTAGAAAAAAAAAAAAAAAAAAAAAAAAGCTAAAAGAGGTAAGGGTGTGTCCTCTCTCCTCACCTACCTACAGGCTACCAAAACCAATATGATCAATACCTCAGTTGCAACTTCTAGGTTCCAGAATGAAAAGAATAGAGAAGATTTTTGTTTAAGCTACCCAGATTGTGGATCATTTGTTGTAGCAATTCTGGATGTCAATATATATATATATATATATATATATATATATATATATATATATATATATATATTTAAATTACAATAAAAATAAAAGATGCTGGCTACCCAAACTTTATTTCTCACTGTGTCCCAGACATGTTCTTTCTTTCCAGTTTCATGTGATACCCACGGCCTCCGTGCTTGCTGATCTTCAGCTCCTCCTTGTAGCTTTAAGCACACGGAGCTTCAACAATCATGATCCAATTGGAATCCTCTCCAGTACCGCCATCACTCGTGTAGTATATGGTTACTAAGTGAGGCGGATGATTTTGTTCTTCTAGCTGATGCTATTGACTCTAATACCTGAGTCCTCACTTCATGTACCTCCCAAACCTCTGTCCCTTGAAAGCCACTGTTAAGATTCACTTATTCCCAGGGTTACATTAGGTGTTTAGCAGACATGTAACACATAAAATGAGAGGATTAGTGTTTTGTACCGAACAATTAGGGCCAGTCAGCTGACTCAGCAGATAAGGGTGCTGGCAGTCAGGCATGAGAACCTAAGTCACCCTGGGGGACGATACATGGTAGTAAGAGAGAATCAACTTCTGCAAGCTGTCTTCTGGATCCGCCATACTCTCTCTCTCTCTCTCTCTCTCTCTCTCTCTCTCTCTCTCTCTCTCTCACACACACACACACACACACACACAAGTAATTAATTAAGTAATTAATTAATTTAAAATATAGAATGTGAAGACCCACCACCCACTGAGAACTACCATATATTAACTACATACTGTATCAGGGATGTCAGATTTATTATCTTACTCCTCCCAATCATCTTGGCAAGATAGAGTGTCCTGACTTCTGTCCATGTTTTCCTCATAAAGAAGTAAGAGCTCTGGAAAGATCCATCTCCCAGCCAAAGAAGCAATCGGAATGAGAATTATGAGAATTAAACACGCAGACTGGCTGAGAACAGTGTGTTGGAGAGAGTCACTGATTTCCTTAGTGGTGTTTGATGACTGACTTGTTTTCGAATCAAATGGCATGCTCTTCCTTACCCCATTGAGGACTCCTTTAGAATAAGCCCTTAATTAAGACACAGCATGGCACACACCTTTAATACCAGGACTTGAATGACAGAGGCAGGCAGATCTCTGAGTTCTAGGACAGTCTGGTCTACAGAGTGAGTTCCAGGAGAGCCAGGGCTACACAGAAAAACCCTGTCTAGAAAAAAAATACATTAAAATAATAAAATGAAATGAAATATCAGATCCCTACTAGACATTTGATTTGTTTGTTTAGGACTTACTTTCTGATAAATATTGGAATACAGATTGAGCTCACTCACATACAACATGATGTACACACACATAATTTTTTTTTCTTTAACCTCACCCAAAGAGACCTTCTCTCCTAAACTTTGGTAGTACTTCCTGTTTTCCCAGAAGCCCTGCTAAGCTCATCTGTGGAGTTCTTTGCACCCTTCAAGGACCAGCTCAAATACCACTTCCTCTGGGAAGCCTTTTTGCATTCCTCATTTTTGGCTGCTTCAAAACCTTCGTGAGAATAGGTTTCTGAGCCCTGTGAGTGGGGAGAGAGGAGTTGATTCCCAGACCTGTGTAGGGATTGGAAGCTTGCAGAACTCCTGCAGCTGTGCAGTGTGTAAGCTTGCTGCCCCGCCTCTTTTCTTTTTTCTTTTCTTTCTTTCTTTTTTTTTGTTTTTTGTTTTTTGTTTGTTTGTTTGTTTTTTCGAGACAGGGTTTCTCCTTGTAGCCCTGGCTGTCCTGGAACTCACTCTGTAGACCAGGCTGGCCTCGAACTCAGAAATCCACCTGCCTCTGCCTCCCAAGTGCTGGGATTAAAGGCGTGCGCCACCACCCCGCTTCTTTTCTTTTCTTTTCTTTTCTTTTCTTTTCTTTTCTTTTCTTTTCTGTTCTGTTCTTTTTTTCTTTCCTTTCTTATCTCCCCACATGTGTATGTGTGTGACAGACAGACAAGAAATGGAGAGGCACAGAAACAGAGACAAAGAAAAAGACACACACATACACAAAGAGAGAGAGAGAGAGAGAGAGAGAGAGAGAGAGAGAGAGAGAGAGAGATCTTATGTAGCCCAGGCTAGCCTCCAATATGTGGTGTAGCCAAGGTTGAGCTTCAACTCCACCTTCCGAATGAAGGAGTTACAGATGCCCATGCATACCACCCAGTTCTGTAGTGCTGGAGACAGAACCCAGGGCTTCATACCTGACAGGCAAACACTACCAAACTGAGTGGCTTCCCCAGTCTTGCAACTTTATTTTCTCATTAAGAGTCCTAAGACCAATGCTGTTTCATAGCCACAAACAAACCTGCAAGAAGAAGAAAAAAGAAAGCAAAATGGAACAAGCCTGGGAACGAGGGCCTGGTAAGAGTTGTGGTTAGGACTAAACCACACAGTAATTTACCTGTTTTTAGGGCAATGAGGACTCGATTGTATAAAACTACAGACAGCTGCCATTATAAATCATGCTGACAACCAGACTACCTTTTTTAACCACTTTGTTTTAAGTCCATGTTTCTGATATTTCACCGAACATTAAAAGAAAGAGAAAAAGAAGAAGAAGAAGCAGAGGGAGTGTTTTCAGATTAAAACAGATCCACTTGTAATGTCTGTTCTAACGTAGGGGGCTCAAAAGCCTTTCAATTAGATGAGCCTAGACAAGTAATAAATACTGAAAATGAAGTTGAAAATAACTCCCGAGCTGTGATTTATAGACACCATAACTTATCCACTATTAAAATTATAGTGGCAGTGAATACATAGTATATCAAATCAAATAAACCACTGTTTTGAAGTTGTTAGTAGTTAATTAAATAGATGTCTATGGCTAATAGATTGATTAGCTTTTAAAAGTTTACTCAAGGGGACTGAAGAGATGGCTCAGCACCAGAGAACACCTGTTGCTCTTGCAGAGGACCCAGGTTTGGTTCTGAGCACCCATGTGTTAGCTTACCACCATCCATTCTTTCTGAAGTTCACAGGAATCTGATTCACACTGACACTCATACATATTTTTAATTTATTTTTCTTTCCAAATTAGAAACACATGAACAAAAACGCTAAAGGGAGAAGGGAAAGTACACTCTTTTGTTTTGCTTATGACATTTTGCTTATTGCTTTTTGTGTGTGTCCTAATAGTTGATATAGATTGGTTTCACTTTCTGGGGAATGAAGGAGACTGGGAGAGAGGGAAAGGCTGAGAAGGAGAAGGTAGCAGAAGAGAAGAATGTGCTCAAAGTTCACTATATAATTGTGTGAAAGTGGCCTTCTGTAGCCATGAATGATGATGATGATGATGATGATGGTGGTGGTGATGATGATGGTAATGATGATGATGAAATTTTGTTTCAATAAACACAACTTTGTAGTGATTTTCTTCCACACTCTAACGCATCCTCAAAAGAATATTCCCACCTTCTCAATTTATCACCAACCCACTGGAGATCCTGAAAGAATATTTTGGTTGTCAGCTCTCAAAGTACTTCATGTGATCAAAAGAAAAACACACGGAGAAAAGGAGATAAAAATATAATGAGACTTTGTGTCTCCAGATGCAACTTTTGTTTTCCTTTTTTTTTTTTTTTTAATTCTCCCCCCCTTTCACGATGCCAGAAAACGAAAGATCATTACAGTCAGTTGCCTTGTTGTTCAAGAATGAGGAAAAGAAGCAACAGGAGGTGGAAGTCAGGGAGTAGGTGCTCCATAAATAGAAACTTTATAAAATCTATGCCTGTGAAGCTGGAGCAACAAATGTCCATGCCACCCTGGGGCCCCACGGCCAGCAAGGATAGAACACAAGAGTCAGCTGGGCCATGGGAGAGGCGTCCTAGAAACTACCCTCTTGGGCAGTTTAAGGGGCACTGGCCATTTTCTGTCACAAGTGTCTCTTCTTTTTCCCTAGTCTACTCTTTTTCTCTTTATCATCTTCCTTTGTGTATATTTTTTAATGTTTGCTTTGTTTATTTATTGTTTTTGAAGCAAGGTGTCACCCTGTAACCTTGGTCTGGAGCTCACTCTTCTAGACTAGACTGACCTAAGGGTTAAGGCTCTGTCTCCTACATACAGGATTAAAAACATGTACCACCACACGCAGCTTATGTCTTTTTTTTCCTTCTTTCTCCTTTTTGCCTTCCTTCCTTTCTCACTTCCTTTTTTCCCTTCCATCCTTTCCCTTCTTTTCTTTTAGACAGCACCTCATGTAGACCAGACTGGACTTGAACTCGCTATACCAAGGGTGACTTTGAATTTCTGATCCTCCTACCTCTACTTCTTTTTTGTTTTAAATAATTTTTTAAAAGATTTATTTATTTTATGTATATGAGTACACTGTAGCTGTCTTCAGACGCACCAGAAGAGGGTATCAGATCCCATTACAGATGGTTGTGAGCCACCATGTGGTTTCTGGGAATTGAACTCAGGACCTCAGTGCTCTTAACCACTGAGCCATCTCTCCAGCCCCTACCTCTATTTCTTGAGTACTGGAACTGCAAGCCTTCTCCATCATGCTGTGTTTTGTGTGGTATGGGGAAGGGGTTCAAACCTGGGCCTCATACATGCTAGAGCAGGTACACTTGCCAGACATTCACAGCCTGTAGTTGTGTTTCTTGAGAAAGCAGAGAAGCTCTGTCACCATGTTTCTCTGGGCCACTCACTCTTCACAGTGCATTCTGGCCTCCCCCCAAACTGTTCTGCTGAAATTACTTCCCCTACTGTCACAGCTGGACCCGATGGACACTTCCCAGTCCTTGGCTTCACTTGTAGTGGCATAAGACACTGTGGCCACAGCCAACTCTTGGAATTTCCTTCAAGGGCCCAGCCCACTTATTCAACATCACTGAGCATCTGCCATGAGTCCAGGAAACAATGAGAAATGTTAGGGTTCTAATATCAAAAAGGCAGAGTCCCCACTGTCTTCTACAGTGATCCTACAGGATTACTGATTCTTATTTATGAACTGGCATGAACTGGCACCCTGTGCCTTTCTTTGCTCTCTTCAGCAGTGCATGTCTCTTGCTATCTTTTGTTTCCCTCAGGACATCCTTCATATCTCTTTACTTCTCTGCTGTCTCCTCTTGGACTATCTCATCAACATCCATAATCTACACAAGGCTGATGCTCAAATGTACACCCTAACACAATTATCCATAATCTCTGTCTGAAGGCCACACAGCTCTAAATGCAATGTGCTCAACATTAAATGCTCCCTCTTTTCTGAGGACCTGTTGCTTCCGGCTTTCCCTTATCACCAATGGGCCCACCATCTTTTTCTCCTATGCTATGTAGTCCTTCCTCATCTTTGATACCCATATCTGATTGCTCACTCTTCAAGCCATCTTATCTTAAATCGATCTCTATCTACAAAAAGAAAATTCTTTTCTTTCCTTTTCATTAGAGCTGTGGCAGGCTCTCACTCCTCTCTTCCCCACCCTCAGTACCCATATCCAGATGATTTTGATGATTTCTTACACCTTCTACCAGCTCTGGCTTCAGGTGTCCTCTAGAACCCAATTGTCTGGCAAGGAATGATTAATACGGATGTGATGCATCAATGCTAAACCCTTAAGCCTCCTCCATGTTGATTTTAGGAGACAGTTGAATGCTGTGGTCTGCACTTTGTATTTGTTGGTGTATTTGTCTCTTTCATGTGACCATAATATACATGAGAACACCCGTCTGGTTTCATTCACATCTTGTCTCCATTTCAGCGGACACACACTCAGTTTTTAAAACAGGTCATTAAACAAATAATATTGCCTGCCCACCAGACTTCACAGATGACTGAGGTGTTCAGCTTAGAGGCATCTTCACAAACATCCTGAGTATGTTTCGCTGCTGCTGCTGCTGTTCACAGTAGGCTAGGTATTGAGTAAGCTGCACTGGAAAGTTTATTTTCCTTAAACACAATCTCCCTCTGCTGATTAGAACCTGCTGCCCGTAGTCAGATAACAAGACCTCTGGAAAAAAAACAAAGAGAGGCAATGAAGACAGACAGGTAGGACCTAGTTCACCTGTACATTGTTCTGAAAGGATGAGCTTACACTGACCATTGTGAACAGGTGGGAGGCTGAGCACTAAATGCTGCCATCTTAATCGGTGACAAGAATAAGCCTTAAAAGAGATAAAGGTCAAAACTTGCCCATGGACCAGTGATAAAGGCACTTGGCCCAAAGCCTGGCAATGTGAGATTGTTCCCCTGGACCTACAGGATAGAAGCGAAGAGCCCACTCCTACAAATTTTCCTCTTGCCTCCACACACAAACTGCGGCTCATGCATTTGAGCACAAATGCATGCACACACACACACACACACAAACACACACACACACACACATCAAAATTAAAATGCAGATGTTTAAAAAAATCCAGATAGCAACAACAAAAAGCTTGCCCAAGACACCTGAGTGCCAGCTACATCTTTATACTTTCCCACAATATATCAATTTACCTAATAAGTTGACTTCTCGCCAACATACTTAGAACAGGTGGGTCTTGATGAATTCTCCTTAGGAAAATTTAGAAAACAGCCAATCAAACAATTTCTTGCATTTTGTCATTGACAACGATTTGTGGTTGAAAAACGCTGATTGTAGATGCAATTAAGTCTAAGAAGTCTGACGAAAGGGTAAAACCCAGTGTGAAGCTCCCAGCTTCAGAAGGGCTGTTCTCACCGCATCCAAGCTCATGGGGATATATAGACTTTGGGTCTGGTTAATTTTCATGTGTCATGTTTTTCATTTGAAAATTCTTTTTAATAAAGTTTTAATTAGAAAAATACTCAACAGCTAGGAAGATGGCTCAGCAGGTTAACCAGGTAAGTATGAAGAGAGCGCCAGCACCTCATGAAAAAAAGACACCCAACAATTGACCTTTAGTCTACACACACACATACACACACACACACACACACACACACACACACACACACAATTGAATTAAATCTATAAAAGTCTTCAGCCCTTGCATCATGGAAGAAAATGGAAAGTATTATATACATTGCCACACTCAAAAAGGATCAGGATACTAGCAGTTATAATAATAATAATATTGATTCTCATTTTTTCTGTGTAAGAGTAATAAAAACATCTTCTGAGGTAACTAACTGCCTTAGTTTAGAGAATAGTATTTCACATAACTGGGAGGAAAGAAAAGAAAGAAAGAAAGAAAGAAAGAAGGAAAGAAAGGAAGAAAGAAAGAAAGAAAGAAAGAAAGAAAGAAAGAAAGAAAGAAAGAAAGAGGAAGGAAGGAAGGAGAGATGGAGAGGGAGGGAGGGAGGGAAGGAAGGAGGAAGGGAAGAAAGAAAGAAAGAAAGAAAGAAAGAAAGAAAGAAAGAGAGAGAGAGAGAAAGAAAGCTAAGAAGTCCAAGACTGAATGATCCAGTGTGTTTTATCATCACTTTACATCAAGTTTTGAGTTAATCTAATGAGTAACCAAGCCAGGGAAACCATGACACAGCCTTCCTCGGACCCAGATAGGCCTCTGCCTGCATGCTCAGAAAGTACAAAGGGACAAGAGGAGCCTCTGGCTAGAATTTGAATGTCCCATGCAAGGCTTCTTGCTCCAGGCACCAAGTCAGAGACTTCCAGACTCCAAGAGCTACTGTCTTGCATCATGATTTTTGCTAGAGGGTTCTGCAAGAGGAAGAAATTCCTCTCTGGCTCCTGCCTGAAATCACCTCTGCCCTGAAGCATGCGTGATTACCCCCTCATCATTATCTCAGTCTACCGAGCTATGCTCCTACTCAGCCACTCCTTAGCGTTTCATCAGGGATGCTGTCAAAATACCACAGCCCTGGTTAACCACACTGAAGGGCCTTGTGCTAAAACACAGGCTTAATTCAGTTATAGAATATTTTTCTTGGGCCTTTGGTGACAGTTGGATGCTCTGAGCTCTAATTCAAACTCATGAGAAAAAAAAAAAAAACCTATGTACTTCCTGTGAGAGAAAGTATTCATAATCACTATGGAAAGCATATGTTAAGCTATATAAGTGAATAGTTTTAAACATAGAAAGAATTTCAATCTTTCTGATAAATAAAAGTTGGCCTAACCCAGATCAGGAACCTTATCTGGTAATACACTGGACATTTTTAGTGTATGGTGTGAGGGGTGTGAGGGGTGTGTGTGTGTGTGTGCTTGTGTGTGTGTGAGGGTGGGGGTGGGGGAGTTGGGAAGAAAGAACTACTCATACAAATCAGTATTGTGAGCACTTGAAAGACCATCTAGAACAACTTCCAAGTAGACTTACTAGCAATGATCCAGCTTAAGTTAAAATTCTGGTACCCCCCCCCCATCCCATCTACACTATCTTACAAAATTTACAATGGAATTATCTGTGAGGAATTTGGCTAATAGGTTCCTACATCCATCTCCCTGCAGGTAAGAGAACCACTGTGTCATGCCCTAATCTCTAAAGAATAATGCCCCTCTGTTCTCTTTAAAAAGTTCTTCTACAAATATAAGCTCATTTGTGGCTCGCTAAGTGCGAAACAATTACACCCACAAACAGACCAGCAGAAAGCAAAAATAGACTGGTGCATACTTTTCAGTTTGTGGTCTCCTCTGGGCTGAAACACAAAGAGAGAGTTAACAAAATGAATGACAACATTACACCTGAAGAAGATGGGGAAGCCAGATAACCTACTCTAGTGTTTCTCTTTGACAGCCATTACAACACCATTGCCTAGAAATATAACTCAACACACTTGAGCTGCAGTCATTTGAATGATAACCGTTAGCTTCAGGGCCCTGGAGGAAACCAGCTTTTGCCCAGGACAGCTGTGGATGGGAGGTGTGTGTGGAGTGGTGGGTCTCTGCAAGCTCACTGTGGGGGTGAAGGGTGAGCATAGCTTTACTTTGAACATTCTCAGATCTCCAGAGAGCGGCTATTACCGCACATTGTGAAGAAGGCGGCTGTTAAATTTATTGCTACTTAAAACTTTGTAGATTGGAGATGCCGAAGAGGACGAGCTTATCTGTTGAGCTATTCTGGATTCTGGAGTAATTTGCCATTTGTGCTCGCTATGTATCGAGAAAGTGGCAAATTCAAAGGCTGTCTTTTATTTCGCTAATGGAATTAAGAATGCACATGGCTGGAGCAGTAATCAATGCCGTGCTGTGATGGATTATGGTTTGGCTAAATAGTATGACCTTTAATTATCTTCTAAAAAAATGCAATTTCCCAATGTCTTTGCTGTTCACTCTGTTATTTCCTATACAAATATAAGCTGTCATGTGCTATTTTTATTTAGCTTCCAGAAGTTTAAGCTCATGAAAGGTGCTAGATTAATAGCCCTAGAGCGAAACTGTTTATCCCTTTAAGCATTTATTATTAAACCTTTTTAGAACACTTTGTTCTTTTTTGGAACTCAGTATAGTTGATTCATTTTAACGTGTTTTTAATAACATCCTTTTATATTACATATGCATATATCTAATAAGAACACTGAAACCTGACAGGTAAGGGAGAGCATTGGGATCATGAAGAAATTTAAGGGTTGAGTTGTTCTCCCAACTCTGAGTATGACCCACCCTAAAGACGCATGCAGCTACTGAACAGAGTGGCTAATGAAGACTTACTTTTAAGGAATACGAACCACAGTTCCACACACAACATCAATCTGCCTGTATCAAATGATCAGGAACAGAAGCTACTGTTGGGCACAAGATGAAAACCAACAAGACACAAGAATAACTCAGCAATGTCTCCTTGAGACTCAGAAAGAAAAAAAAAAAAGCAAATAATGATTTTTTTAAAGGTGGAATGCAACTTTGCTACTTGTTTTAGGAAAGATAACTAGACTTTAAAGTACATCCAGGCTTGGGGTATATAACTCAGCAGGAGAGGACAGGTTGAACAGAGCTATTGCTTTTAATGCTTAAACAGATAGGGTTGGGGTAGAGAGAGAGAGGAAAGAAATTAATCCGCTTAACCCAAATATACTTATCCTGTTTGTATGTTTGTTTGTTAAGGTCTCAAGGAGCCCAAGATGCCCTGAACTCTCTATGAATCCAAGGATGACCTCAAATTCCTAATGCTCTCACTCACCTTCAACTCTAGGGTGCTGGGAGGCAAGGTGTGTGTCCTGGCCCCCAATCCCTGGTTTGTGTTGTGTCTAGACTCAAACCCTGGCCTTGAATATACCAGAAAAGCACTTTACAAACTGAGCTGTATCTCTAACTTTGAGGTTTTTAGTCTAACAAAAGAGAAAAAAAAATATATTTTACCTTAGAAATTTCTCTGGGCCCAGATACTTGCCTTAAATATCCCCTACTACCAAGAAAAAAAAAAAAAAAAAAAAAAAAAGCGGGTTTTTCCTATACAGTCAACAGACTCACTATGAATAGGGTAATTAATAAGGGACTCTCTCTCTCTCTCTCTCTCTCTCTCTCTCTCTCTCTCTCTCTCTCTCTCTCTTCTCTTCTGTCTGTCTCTGTGTCTGTCTCTCTCCAGAAGCTCTCTTTCTTACTCTGGCTTGCATTGCTTCATAGCTGTGGGCTGTTTCTGCTTTTCATATTATATATCGTTTATCCATTTCAATCACACTGTGCTCTCAGTCAGTTTGTGCCTAGAATACTATATGTTAGCATTTAAAATATTTGACTACAGTGCTGGTTCTAAAGAGTCCTACAGATTATTGTCTATCTTTTAATTTCGCTTATTGAGGATGAATTGTGATAACTAGAATCTTATTTAAACCTTCAGCCAATGCTTCTTTGCATGGGAATTTTCCTTTCCACTGGGGCATTCCATAGTCAACGGTTCACATTTGGGGTGTTACTGTAAGCAGAGTGGGGGATATAGAACTCTGAGGACTGAACCTAAGGCCTCATGCATGTTCAGTCACTAAGCAACACTTTCTGTCCTCGTATGGCAAGAAAGAACCTATAGAAAGTACTAGCAATAAGATCTACTTTCTCCCTTTGATCTAAGGCTCTACACTCAGCATCCATGTAAAGTACAGATAAGTACTTTCATCACTTACCTTAAGTAATAAGTGACTATGCACGTACACAAACACATACATGCACAAACACCCAGGCATATACACATACATACACAAATTCACAAAGACAAACAAACACATATAGACACATACACATAAATATACAAACACACACAGACACACACAAATACATACATACACAGACAGGCACAAACACAAATATGCAATCACATATACACACATATACAAACACACACAGATACACATACATATATACACAAACACATGAACTCACACACACATACATATACAAACATACAGACACACAAACATACAAACGGGCACACAGACATACATACATACAGACAGACATACAGACACACAAACATACAAACGGGCACACAGACATACATACATACAGACAGACAGACAGACAGACACATTAATTTACTCACATGTCTCAGCAATGTTTAACCAAGAGCTGGAGATAACATGAAGAAGAAAAGCATCACTAATTTGACAATAATCCTTTCCACACACCTTGGAGAGCTTCCCTAGGCTGCCACCTAGGCCAAGATGTTCTCCCTGATGGAGACATCTTCCCAACTGACACCTTACATTTAACCTTACAAATGTCCAAATAAAAATAATCCCCAAGAAACTGGTCCTTGATCTGGAACACCTAAATAAGTGAATATGTACATGTTTGTGGGTCAGTGTGCCACATATGTGAGGGGCCAGAGGGCAATCTCAGCTATTATCACCCCTTTGGAGGTAGTCACTGATTGGTCCAGAGCTCATCAATTAGGCTAAACTGGCTGGCCACTGAGCCCCAAAGATCCCTGTCTCCCCCACCCTAATACTGGGATTACTAAATGTTGCCGTGCCAACATTTAATGTGTGTTCTGGGTTTGGGTCTTGTGCATTCTGGACTGAGCCATCCTCTTCACTGCTGAAATATGTTTCAGCAGTGGGTTCCACAATGGAGGAGCCCAAGTACCTATACGCTCCTACTCTGGGCTTAAGGAAATGTTGAGTGACATTTTACCTGTATTTCTTTTACCCGGAGAGAACCCAAGGGCTTTAACCCCATCTTGCATCTGGCCTCCAGAAACATTTTTTCACACTGACTCATATCACAATGTCCTCTGTATAAGCTGTTTAACTTCCCCAAGGAAAGGCAGCCACAAGTCACCCTTCAGATGCAAACCTTCTCTAAGCCATGAGTTTGTTGGCTCTCCAATAAAAAGCAGAAGCGAGTCCCACCAATAATTCTGTCGGTGTCCTCCAAAAGAACCAATGAGTGATGGAAAATTATGCAAAATCCAACACAAAAACGGGTTTTCCCCTTTAAGAAAGTCAGTACAAAACAACATACACATACGTCTCAAAATAAAAGCTCCCCTGGGTGTCAAATACAATTTCATATTAATCCCCCACACATAAAATATTGCACCCTTCATATCTGGGCAGATGCCAGCCAATGAAGATCCTCACCCCCCTCTGAAAGTTTATCGTTTGCTCTGCTAGAGGAGCAAATCTGCCTTCCCTGTAGGCCTGAGAGGAACATAGCAGAAAACACAAAAGACACTAAAGATAGAGTCTGGGGAACTCTGAGAGTCTGCTGGGATAAGGGCAAGATGGAAACATTTCAGAATTGATTCAGTAAAAGAGCAGATTCTAAGTGGAAAAATGGCTCTCCAGTGAAGGGCTTGCTCTGTAAGAATGAGAACCTGAGTTGCAACCCCAGTACCCACCAAAAAAAAAAAAAAAAAAAGCCAGGTACAGTCCCAGGACTGGGGAGGAGACAGAGACACTCTGAAGTTTGTTGACCAGCCAGTCTACCAAAACTGGCAAGCCCCGGGTTCAGCAAAGAGACCCTGTCTCAAAAATATGGTGAAGAACAGTTGAGAAAGATATTCTATGACTTCTGCCTTCCATAGTCATGTGAGCTCACACACATGCCCAACCCAAGGTAGATTCACAATCAATGAGTGACTTTTTAACAGAAATGTTGAATGGGGAAGTTAACAAGGAAGCTGGGAGAAAGAATTCAGGAAGGAAAAGGAAGGTAACAGCATAGGTGTGTATGGTATTGAGAACAGCAACAGGAGGACACAGGAAGAAGTTATGAGGCAGAGAGACAGAGGGGAGAGTCTGCTTGTGGCTTGTGAATAATTTAGTAGAAATTGGCCCTGGGTTTTAAAATCTTATTTTCTTTCTTTAAAGGAATAACAAGTAAGAAAAAAAAAAAAAAACATTTGACTTCAAGAGTCCTTTAATTTCATCAACAGATCCTCTACAAATAACAAAATTCAGATCCATATACGACTTAACATTTGTAAGATACCTAATAAGAAAAGAAAGAAAATCAATCGGTTTCTATTAACCTCTCAAAATACTCCCCTTTCAACAGGCATACCAGGAACAAATGTGCCTGCTGCCTCCTAAGGTACAGCCCCTGCTTCCTCTATGGCCATCTACTTAAATTAAATATTAGATACTTCAGGAGTGGCTTGCTCAGGGGGAGAGGCTCACCTGAGGCAGGCTCCGCTAATGCCATTTCTCAGTAAGCCAGTCAGAAAAGACCTTCAAGGAGACAACACATCACATCCCTTGCCAGAAGTTTCCTTCTCGTCCATCTATTTTGAGAAATGCAGCTGGGAAATCAGATAACTAAGTGGACTGCTGGACTCTAAAGTAAGTAAAAAAAAAAAAAAAAAAATCAAAGCTCCTGAGCAGCTATTGGATGGAGACCCTGCTCCCCACAGTCCACAAAGGAAAATTCTAGAAGTATGTCTAATGTGGAGAGGATGGCATGCCTTCATCAAGGACCAAGGGCTTTCTCTTTCCATACACTGTTTTTATGACTAAGAGAAGTAGTCTCAAATGTGTTCTAAGCTTCATCCACATAAAATAGAGACAACGGTCCATCAGTCCTCTCTCTATGTTGAGTTCTGAGGGCCAAGGACCAACCAGTGAGGATGTTCGACAAGTCCTCTGCCACTGAGCTCCAGCCTCATCCCCACTATCATGAAGCTATTCTAGGAGACACCAAAATGTATTAAAATGGCTAAGAATTTTATCAATCATAAAATCATAGTTCAGACAGTGAAGGTGCTGGCGCCCAAGCCTGAGGACCAGTGTTCGATCCTGGTGGAAGGAAAGAATCAACTCCCAAAAGATGTCCTTTGACTTCCACATATGTGGTATAACATATGTGTACTGAGGTACACACACATACACACACACACACATGCACACATGCACAAATACACATGCATATTCCAGAGAAAAAATGATAAGATTAATAATACTATATTAAATAAATAAATAAATAAATAAATTTAAAAAGAAGAGGATTTTAGTGTCGTAAATTGTAACTTAGCTTTCTGTGAAGAGTGTACACGATTTATGGGTCTCATACAGTTTTAGACAGGCATTGGTAGCCTCCCTCTTCACCAAGTCACCTCTTCCTCATCCACTCCCACTTCCCTCACCACCACCATTTTGTTCATCCATCATATGAAGAAGTAAATTATTCATTTCTTTCTACCATGTTCAGTAAAGCTTGAGTCAATGTGTGCCAATATTACTCCACAAGTAGGGTTTGGGTGTTTCTGGATGAAAGCTACGAAGACTCTCATTATGAAAACATTTTATACCCAGCTCTCTCTTTTCTCGGCCACTCAGCTTTGATGCATTGTTCATTCCAGAGCTCAGGAGACTTTGTTGGATTTATGAGATAAAGAAGGACCCTGACATCAACAGAACTTTATCAAGAAGAAGCTGTTTCTTTTCTCATTGGTAAAGAGTTTCAAACCTCTGACAAGACATCTTTGGGAACAATTTGGAGAGATTAAATTATACTTACATGAAAAATCATTTGACAGGCGCATGGTACCCAATAAGTGGCAGTCAGTCAATCTGCTAGATAGTCCTAAGTTTCATTAAACTCTCTTAATGAGGAAGTGGGCTCAGTTAGCTTTCAGAACTACAACCAAGAGTCTGTCCTAGGAAAGCCCACTGATATCTTTGTCATACTTACTGATTTGGAGTTAAGTGTTGACTGTTTCTAACGTGCTAGTATATGTTATTATATGAGATTATGCATTGTAGTTCTCTTTAAAGAGTTAAGTTTTAAAAACAATAGGTTATTGAATTGTTCATTGAACATTTTTAAGCTACTATGTACTACCTAAGAAGCCAACCATCATACATACAAAGTTGAATAAAAAAAAAAAAGACATCAGGCAGGGTGTACAGGCATAGGTCTCAGAAATTCAAAGGTCATATTGAATGAGCTTGAGGCAAGCCTAGCTACATGAAACACGCATATATACACACAAAAGAAAGAAAGGAAGAGAGAAAGAGAGAGAGAGAGAGAGAGAGAGACAAAGAGAGACAGTGGGAAAGAGGTGGGGGAGAAAGAGAGAAACTAAGAGTATCAAATTGTTTACCACAGCCACACAGTGGGTGTCTAGCATGCAGCATGTTCCCAATCAGCCACCATTGCTCTCGCCATGTGTTACATAATTCTCACACAATGATTAATAACTATTATTTTATTTCTCCTGTTTTGTGGATAAGAAAATTAAAGCTCAGAGGCATTAAATAACTTACCTAAGCCACTCTACTCATCAAGAACCATACTGGGTTTTTTAATCAAAATTTCTTTGTCTCTAAATTTATCCTTTTCCTTCCCTGTATTTTCAACCAGCCGCCATCATCTGAAACCATCATCTTAATTGATTTGCTCTGCCGAGCACATTTATTAACTTAGTTGCCATCACGCTATAAATTAAACAAAAGAATCCAAGGTAAACAGTAATCACAGAAGAGAATCACAAATCCCCGTAGGAAACAGTTTAAATGCCGAGGAGATGAAATTAAAGCGGTGTACTATATGAGATGATTATCAAGACGTGGACCACAGCTGGATTTCCACATCGGATACAGTTTTAGGACACGTGTAGCATCGAGATTAATAAGAGACAATGCCAGCCTTGGTGACGGAGAAGAGTTTGGGAGCTGTTTCATCAGACAGCATAAGCTATTTGGTGATCCCATCAGATATGATCCCAATTTGCACAAGGGGTGAACGAAAACTTAGTCTTCTATCCCCAGTTACTCAAGATGTTTGTCTGCCTTGGTGTTGTATTTAACCAGATGTGCCTTGGTGAAAGCCTCATTTAGGGAGATGGGCAATGTCTCAGAAACCACCAGAGGACAGAGTTTTCTAAGTTCATGAGTTTCAGGGACCAGCTACTGACCCAAAGAAATACACCAGCTGGAATGAGACAGGCCTGCCTGTAATTCTAGCCTGAAAGAAATCCATTCTGATAAATTGATACTATACAATTATTTAGAGATTTCAAAACAGGGACAGAGGGGATTGTGAGTGTCAGATCTTAAGAGCTGCCTCCTGCCTGCCTAAGACATTATCCGATATCGATTGTAACTTTTAAGTTCCCCTCATAAGGTAGAAGTTGGCACAAATTATCTCCTTACTTTCTAGTCAATTTAGCTGAAGAGAGGAGTACATGAAAGTATTTATTTGATTTAGATGTTTACAAACGTAGAGTGCTTTTCTATGAATTAATGGTAGCTTGGCCTTTAGAAATGGCACAAGAATAAACTTTTTAACTTAAATGCTTAACATCATGTGTCAGGAAAATGTCTCCTGATGTTCACTGTTCAATCACGTTTTTAGCTGAAGAGTACTTAAGAAATTCACCTTTAAATTATTAAAGAATAACTCAAGAAATGGCTATCACAATGGTTTATCCCGATACCTGAGCAGCTAGCTAATTGGCCCTTTCTAGAATGCTACCAAAGTTTTCCAATGTAGAGTGCATGCAGGTGGGCCCTTCATTTTTTTAGGTCATGAGATGATGGGGGTCAAGGGTCAAAGAAGACTTTTGGCTGATCTCTGGATTAGAGAGCTTATCCACACCCTGGGCACTGTGTTCCTTCCAATTGAACCCTAATGCCTCTCAGACTTTCAAAGATTCTCTCCTTATATAATAATAGTAAATCTGAGGCAAGAGTGAATTAGAAATCCTCCCTCATATTACTGTAGCAAACCAATTACATTGTTAATTGGCCTACATTATATTGTGAAGAATCGTTTAAATTTTTTTTTTAAATTCTACCTGGCTAATTATAAATGGATGGTTCCAGAACACCTTAAGTACCTTCTCCCTCACACAAACTCATTATGGTAAAAAGAGTCTTGATGATTTCAAGGCTGTGGCTTGGCTTCCTCGCCCTCCCTGAGGTCTCTCAGATGAGTCACCATTTTCTCAAGTGTAACAGAATCTTGGTAGCTGCCACTGCTGAAGCAGCAGAGGCTGGAATGGCAGAAATTCCAGCCAACCACACGTGGGGGCCCTCCTTGGATTCTCCTCCCCTGCCTCACACATCATTAAGCAAATTGTCAGCTCAGTTTTAATTACAGTGCTTTTATGACTGCTGGTGATGTAAGAGGCACAGTGGGCACACCTTGTTTTTTTCCAAGCCGGGCTGTGTTTGTAGTGCTGGCAGTTGGGGCCAAAGCATTTTTCATCTTGCAGAAATGGAGCTAATTTATGTGGGAACCCAGACCCTCTCCATGTTCTGTGCACTGCATCAATTTGCAGAGTCTAATGAGCCCTTTTTAAATGATGGAAAAACCCTGTTCAACTGCAATACTGAATATCCTTTTAAAACCTGCCATGAGGGAGCAAAGATGCTCTACCAGAAGGAACTAAGCTCACCTTGCCCTGGTTTATTGCCTAACCTGAAAGAAAAAGGGTGGGAAATGATTGTGCCTTTGGGGCCCTACAAGCCTGTAGACAGTAGTCTTGACCACCTTTAGAGATGAGAAGCCCCACTAAGTCTGATAGAGAGGACTCAAGGTCTGAAAAAAGCCCGCTGTTTATCTTCTGGGTTAATAAAAATTTAAAGATCCCCGTGAAGGGATGGACAGCTGGAAAGAGCAAATGCTAAAATACATAACCAATAAAGCCATCCCAAGTTCTTTATGAACTTATGACGCAGCAACAGACCCACAGCTGGCCATAGTCAATGTTACTTTAAATGCCTCCAAGGGAAGAAAGAATCAGCTGCTTCCAAGGAGGTCCAAGGTCACCATCTCCCAGCCTAACAGAAGCTAAAGGAATCAATTAGAGGCCTGTAGAGGCCTCTCTTGGTAGAATGTCTGCCTGCTGTGCTGGGGGATGTGGGTTGAGCTCTAGAATTGGACATGACCAATAATGCTAGCAATCAGAATTAAAGACAGGAAGATCATAAAAGTTCCAGGTCATCTTCCAGTACATAGCGAATTCGAGGCCAGTCAGACTACATGTGTTCCTGTCTACAAAGAGAAAAAGGAAAGGACAGGAAAGAGAGAGGGGGAGCTCTGACTAGGCTGTAATAAGAAATAAGGAGGGGACAGGAGACAATAGTCACAGGGCAACCGAAACTCTAGGTCCTGGACACTGTTTGATCGTACACCTGTGCTGACCTAAGGATTTCATCCAAAAATTTCCATTCAGGTAAATAAATACTGCATTCTGAGCTCCAAGTCTAAACCAATATTTACTGTTCAATGATACTCCACTGTTCTTTTCTTATGTTATTGAGTTCCCTTTCAGGGAAGACTTCAAAACCTTACTCAAAGCAAAGGCGATGTGACTTGTCCCAGAGCTAAGTGACAAGCACCCACAATCCCAGAGTTCAAGGTTAAAACTTCTCTGAGGAGAAAAATGAGTGAATTAATTTCAAAACTAAGTAAGTAATTAAGTAAATACCTTTTCTTGTAAGTGACCATCTTGTAAGTGACCAGAGGTGACCTGTGGAAATGATTAGTTATTCTGCTGACCCAGAAAACCGTACAAAAGCAGGCAAAACAAAAGGTTCAAATCTTCCTATTCACCCAGGAAACTGTTCTGGCCATCAAGAGGATTTGTGTCTAAAAAGCCATCAAGTATCTGAAAGATGGCAAAAAAAAAAAAAAAAAAAAAAAAAAAAAAAACCTTCTTTCTGGCAGTAGAGTAGAGTAGGGCTGGACACAGAGTTGGTGGCCCCCAGAAGAGTGCAGAGTTTTAGAGAGTAGTCTTAAGGACTTAGGTGTACATGCTCTAGCCATTGACCATCTCCTGGTGAACACGATACTCAAGCTGCGCAATTGAATTCATAGAGCACAGCATCAGTTCAACCCATATGCAAGCCCCCTGCCGTACTGAGATGATCCTCACTGAAACAGGACTTGCTCCTAAGCCACAAAAAGATATCCCATAGCAAATGGCCAACCCTGATTACATATATACAAGCAACATTCTAAATGGATGGAACGGGTTGTAGTTCAATGTTTATGAGTGTGTGTGGGGGGGGGTATATAAAATAATTAAAGAAAAGAGGCCATGAAAGCGAGCAGGAAGGGATGTTACATGGGAGAGGTTAGCAATATAAAGAGTAGGGGAGAATGAGGTAATTATACTATAAACTCAAAAAACAATTTTTTTTTAAAAAAAAAGGCATTCCAGGGGAAAGTGAAGAAACCAAGACATATGGCATAGTAATAAGTTCAGTATAAGTAAATAAGTGTGTTTTCTTAAGTTTTGATTCAAGCTGGGGAAAATGGCTCAGTTGGTACAATCTTTGGCTTTTAAGTATAAGAACCAAGTTTCATGTCCAGCACCCAACTAAAAAGTTAGGAGGCACAACAGGAGGTTGCCTGGGGCTGGTTGGCCAGCCGAGAGAGTGGAATGAGCAAGCTTCCTATTCAGTGAGAGATGCTGGCATGTAAACAAAGCAGAAAGAAATTGAAGAAGACACCTAATGTTGACCTGTGGATCTAAGTGTACCCATATCTACCTGCACACACACAAACACACACACACACACACACTCAGAGTGAGAGAGAGAGAGTGAAAGAGAGAGAGAGAAAGTTTACCTCCCAATACAATATGCTAACATCTCAAAAAATGCAACATTTCCATTTCAAGGCTGGATTTCTCCAGTAGGGATCAAATGGTGCCACACAGATCATAAGAATTCCATACTAAATACAGATTCTAGTGCTGTGTCTATTTCTGACACTAACTGTCCAAAACTACACAGCAGACAATATAACTTCTCTAAGTCAAGGGTAGATGCACCCTATGAGTTAAGGCCTTTCTCACTTCAGGAAACACAAAAAAGACCCAAAACAAAACAGTCATTTAGAAGAAGGCAAAACTGGAAAAACCACCCCTGATGCAACACATACCTTCTAAACTAAACACAAAACACCAGGGATGAAAGCATTTTAATCATTTTTTTAAAGTACATAACCCACTGGCTTCCATTACCAGAAGACATTTAAGCATTAACACTTTTCCTGGGGAAACACACACACACATACACACACACACCTCATTTTCAAGTAGGATTTATCTGTCATCCCCAGAAATTTCTCTCGACCACCCCAACCTGATATCAAAACCTCTTGAAAACTTTGCAGCCCTGAACATTTGAAGCAAAACAACAAAACAATAAAACAAAACAAAACTGTAGCAGGTTTTCCTCTACCATGATTTTTAGGCCATTGCTCTCTCTGTCTTCCTGAAAACTTTCTTCACCTCAACTGGATGAAGACAACTTTTCTCTTTATGTTTTAATGATTGTGCTTTAATGGACTCCATTGACCAAGCCTGGAGGACAGAAGAACTGATATTGGGAAGCGAACAACAGAATTGCTGACAGAGATCTCACACAGTGAATATACCTTGATAGTTTGCCAGCCTGGGCCTGCCAAAGTTAAGGGGTAAACGTCAGATAAGGATCTGAGCTCTTGGGTGTTTAACTGAACCGAACCTCCCAACCTTTTTGAGGTTTGCCGATGACTAGTAATTATATTGTCATTTAACAAAAGTATCTGCATTAAACTAGAGATGTTAAGTTAATGGTTAAGTTCACATCCATTACACACACACACACACACACACACAAGTGAGCACTGACAGAGCACACAGGGTCTCCATGATGTGTGGAAGGGGATGGAAACTAATGTATGTTAGAGACTATAAATCAGTGGGTAAACACTAGCTGTCGGCTTGGGAAGCTATGCTGATGTGGGGTGTTTTCCTTCTTTCCAATGCAGAGAGGTCAAAGGGAGGAGGCACAGATGGGTAACTTAATGGAAACACTGAGGAAAACCCCAAAGCACAAGATCATCACTGCATAAATATTGAAGAAAGTGACTCTATGTAAGGTGGGTTTTTAATCAACTCTGTCTAAGGTAAAGGCCAAACTTGTGGGTTTCCAGGGGAGATAGCAGAAAGCCCGAGGACTCACCCTTAGACTCTGTACCCAGGACTCTTTCTTCGAAGTGCTTTTCATTTTGACTAAAGCAAGAACAGGGTAAAGTGACTTGTCAATTCTCAAGTGACTTGTCAGTTCTCTCACGTAGGAAGTGAGTTTGTGAGTATGTGGCAGGGTGAGGGGGTGGGCCTATAACTCCTTCCTATAAGGCATGGCATTGAGTGCAACTTAATAAATAGACTTTATTGATGTCTTGTATCCTCCTTCCATAATATGTTGCCAACTGGTTGCATGCTAGTGGTCAACATAATAACTTTATAATGATATATGTAGAATAATTTTTTAATATTTTTCTGTGTGTAGTTTGTAGTATATGCATGTGTCATGTCTGTATATATATGTGCATGTGCCCATGTTATAGGCATATGTGTTCCTGTGTGCATCTCTGTGTGTGTGTGTATGTATGTGTGCTCATATGTGTGTGTTTGAGTGTTCGTGTGCCTGTGTACATTAGCATGCATATGAATGTATGTGTGTATGTATGCATGCACACACATACACACACACACATGCACTCAACTGTGGGTGCCTTCAGAAACCAAAATCACTCTAATGTGTCTTCTTCACTTGCTCTCCACTTTATTATTATTTTTTTATGACAAGGTTTCTCACTGAAATAGGAGCTTGCCATTTCTGCAAGGCTGGTAGGCCAGTGAACTCCCAGTGTCTGCTATCTCTGTGCTGGGCTACCGTGAAGGCTGCTATGCCCACCTTGTACATGGGTACTGAAGATCCAAACTTAGGCTTGCAGGGAAAGCACTCCACCTACAGAGCTCTACTCCACTACCTAAATATAGGATAAATTTAAAATTAACATAATTAATATTTCTGTGAAAAGTGTATTAGCAAACGTGCAGTCCTTGTTTCAAAGGATATTGCTAAAAACCTAGTTTTTTAAATCAGAGATCAGAGCTATCTACAAAAAAAAAAAAAAAAAACAGAAACATGTGGACTGATCCTTAATTCAAATGGAAACAAAGGTTTCAATATTCCTACAGTAGAGTCTGACCCAGAAGATGACCTCTTAAATGTCATGGATTACAAACACAGTCAAACTAGGATCAGAATTCAAAACCAAAGTGAAAAGAAGTACTAAAAATCAAGGGGAGCTCAAGAGGAACAGAGTTGTCATGTTCTCAGTCTGGATAGGACTGGCCCTGACCTCAGCATCAGATCTACTTTAGGAGATGAGGACAGAAGTGAAGACCAGAAGGCTACTCCTGCACGGTTTAGTTAGCATCCATCAATGGCACTCAAGTCGTCTCAGCCTAGTCCTGACCATCATATCTAGTGTCCAAGACTAGAAGGGACAGTGCCAACTTCCTAGTAGTTTTTGGAAGTTTGGACTTTGCAATTTGCTAAGTTTGTGCGCCAAAATCCTTAATGGTTTTTGTGATCCTGAGAACCCTGCTGTATCTCCCTAAGGCTCACTTTGTCAAGTCCAAGTCAGCCACGAACTGAAGCTTCTGCCTCCACCACATATGGATCCTCCCTTCTAGCCACGCCCTAAACTCTGACTCTAGGCTGCACAGAGTTCCAAGAAGTCTGAGTCCATGTCCTGGTACTCATGGCTTGGGCTTTCCTTGCTTCCTCCCTTCACAGCCCTACACATACATATTCCCATCTCTGTGTCCTCCAAGGGCTTGCACAGATATCCCGTCTTAGATGAACCCATTCTTGATCAGTATTAACAGCTAAACAAAGAGGACATATTTCAAGAACACAACCTAGAATCTTGGATGCTTAAATGCTAACCCCATATCTAATAACTTACTTGCCTTCAAATGTGACGGATCTTCCGTTGTTTTCCGTTGTTGTGTCTGATAGACCAGACTTTTATTGTATGTGTCCAGTTCTATTTCCTCTTTACACCCTTTTCCATCACTTGACACTAAATGGCTGCCACTGCACCTTCAAAAGGTCACTGAACTTTACTGCCCACTTATTTATTTATTTTCTTTGGGAATGCCAATACAATTCAATGAAGGCACTTCAAGTTACTAAATGCAATGACCTTCACCTCCTTCTCACCGAGAGTGACACTTGGCTAATGATCTGCTTGGTTGGATTTGCACAGTGCTTGCTTTAAAGAGTCGGGGAGGATGGTGAGCGGGGAGACTGGCTTCCAGAACACCCATGTCCCCAGAAACCAATCCCCAGAGGCTCCAGCTTTGGCATTAGTAGCCTGACACCCCAGCATGCTTGACAATTAAATCTATTGTGGTGCCAGTCAGCAGGGTGGAAGAAATTTGAAAATCTGTCTAGAAATTCAGGAAGCAATAGAATCAATGTAACTGAAACTCAAAATGCTCCCAAGGGTATTTTATGTTGTCTTTTAAATAAGGACAATCTGGTTGACTCCAGCAAAGCCACGTAAAAGGGACTTTTGTGGCAAAAAAAAAAAAAGCATATCAGCTCTAATACATCTCTCTGCAAAACTAGTTAGAAAAAAATCAATTTATAGTTAAATTTAGTAAATATGTCAGAAGTAGGCATTCTTATGAAGAAAAATGATAAAATGATAAAAAAAATATTCTTCTGATTCCCCCCAAACATCTAGCTAATCTTTTTTTTTTCATGTTAAAGTCATTGCTGTCAGAGGGGGTTTGTTGACATGGCTTTCTGATAGGTCTTATTTGTAAAGCTACACATCCAGAAGGTAGGTTGGAGAAAGATCAGGGGTTCAAGGTTATCTTCGAGACTGGCCAAAGTTGCTCATAAATCAAAGGCCTCATAAAACAAAATAAACAAAAACAAGAATGAAAATGAACAAAGAAGTTAAAGCACATGGTTACCACATAGGCTAGAAACTTCTAGAACAGTGGTTCTCAACCTTCCTAATGCTACAACCCTTTAATACAGTTCCTCATGTGGTGACCCCCAACCTCAAAAAAATTTTATTGCTACTTCATAATTATAATTTTCCTACTGCTATGAATCATAATGTGAATATCTGATATGGGACCTCTAAGGGAATCTCAACCCACAGGTTGAGAACCATTGTTCTACAGTGTCTTTAGCCTGTTTCTTTAAAGTGACATGCCGAATGCATAGACACGGGACTCAAGGACTTTGTACTGATTTTTTGAAAATCAACCCAGATTAAGTATATCCCATTTTTGAAAGAAAATGAAGTTATGCAAAAGCTTAACTCAAAAAAAAAAAAAAATGAGAAAGAAACTATTGGCTGGAGTCTAATGACATATGTACCTAGTCTGGGAAGGATGACTGACTTTCTCAGAAATGCGTGGTCCCAGGTGCTTCTTAGATCTCAACAACAACAACAACAAAACTATGGCCAAGATAGACTGGATTTCTTAGTAATGCAAATGTAGTTATTTTCCTTAACTTGTAAAAAAATGTTTGCAGAAATGCTAGAAAACATTCCAGAAAGAATAACAAAGACAGTACAGACAGCACATGACCTTGAGAGCTAAGGTCCTCGGTGGCATTGCCAAAGCTGAATGTGCCTTTAATCTAAGGAGATAATTGAGGATTAAGTGGGACTTCAGCATTCTTCTATTCCACCAACATATTTTGTCACTGACCAAGCTTAGGCGCAATTATCAAGAGCTGAGTGTTATACATATGGATGTCATCCCAGCCTTGGGAAGCTGAAAACATGAGACTTATGAGTTCAAAGCCAGCCTATGCTATAAAGTAAGAGCAGAGCCTACCACACACACACAAAAAAAATTAGTTTAAGTACAATTAAATGGAAATGCAAATGGAGAACAATATGAATCCCCTCACTGGGGCAAAGGTGACAGTTAAGAGAATGACCATAGATTTCAGAAGGGAGAAACTAAGCATGGTAGAAGACTAAGACGTGGAAGAATTATTAGAGCCTACATGCTCTCCCTAGAGAAACTACTGAGACACTTGTTTCTAAGTCCTTTGAAATAGTAATTCCCAGATTTATTAAGGAACTGTTCTTCTGTCCTTAAAACTCATATTTTAAGTTCTGAGGAGATAGACTTGAGAGAACCGGAAAACATGAGTAACTGGATATTTCTTCCTTTATTTGTTTGTTTCCTTATTTTGTTTCTCATTGTTTCTGGCAGTGTTGGGGGTTGAATTTGGGGTCTCATGCGTGCTAGGCAAAGGCTCTACCACAGAGATCCACCTCTTGTTTTGTTCTAACAAACAAAAGGAGAGTCAGAAATCTGGGCCTCTCTTCTGGCTGTGTTTCTAACCATGTATAAAATTCAAGACCCTGCTAAGCATTTATCATATCTGTTTCCATACCTCTGAAATGTCTACCCTTAAAAGGGCTACTGTGAAACAATTGTATCACATGAATTGTATATGATCCCTATGCTTGACCAGACAAGGGCACAAGTGCATAGAAATTTCAGATGTTCTCCTCCAAGGAAAGCATGTTTTCTGTGCCCACATTACATCTAGGTTACTCTGCAAATACAGAGCCCACAGTCCACATTACACAAATATATCACTACCGTACATTCATTATGACATTCAACATTTTCTTCATAAAACAGAAAGTCACCATTATGAACCAGACTATACTACAATGTAGTGGAATAGAATCGGATGAAATCAATGCAATAACTAAATAAAAACCAAATAATGGCCACTCACGATACACAGTTACAATGTATCAAGTCAAGGAATCAACTAAACGATACACTTAGCACAGAGCTGAAAGATGGATTTCCAACAGATTCTGATCCCAGTTTGGTGAAGCATCTCTCCCTTATTCTTTTCTCATTCATCTGTTTTAGGTTTTTAAGCAGAATTCCATTTTGAACTGGGAATCCAGTCATTTTACCGTTCACCCTGCCTAATGGGTGAAACCTGTCTTGTGTTTGTGTTTACAAACCAAACAACGGCCATTCTCCACCACAGTGGAGGATTTCACAATGCCACTCACAGATACATCTGTTCATCAAAGTCTCTCAGTAAAGGGAACCCGGGGTGTTCTGAGCAAAATAGAAAATTCCAGGTTCCAGAGAACAGAGAAATCCTTACTGGGATGGGAGCCACTGCCTCCAGATAATTAACTCGAACTGTAGAAATAAGACATCATTTTCCTAATACAGATATTGGAAAGCTATGTAGACTAGAGGTTTAGTCACAGGGTACCTGGGCAGAGGAAATTCCATTTAAAAATGTAAGATAATTTTAATGATGGCCTGGAGTTTGGAATGTAGGTGTTTGCTAATCAAGCAGTTCTGCCACGGACAGCATCCTTGTCTCCTGTCTGTCTAGCAGAAGCAGGAAATATTCCCCATAAAAAGCCAGGCCTGTAGGTCAGAGTGGAATCTCTGTCTCTAACCTACTGTGTTCTGTTCCATTTTCCGGAATTTTAGTATCTTCTTCCCCCTGCCTCAGGCACCCCAACTGACAACACACTCCCTTCACAAGGAAGAAAGCTCCACTTAAAGTTGAGATTTGACCCTAGATTCTGTTTCCCCCAAGGATTTACTCTAAATCATCCTGTGGTGACGTGTACACCATGCAGACAGCACTGTAAGATGGAGGAACCCCACCCCAGTGACTGACAGGACTCGAGCTTCTGCACTGAACAAAAAAAAAAAAAAAAAAAGGCTCACACAAGTTTACAACTTCCTTCCTGGGGGACAGCCCATATCCAGGCCCTGATGATATGGGGACATCCCAGCTACTTGTGTCTCAAGTTCAGAACTTCTGAAGAGGTTTGCTGAGGACTGTGTCTCTTCCTCTGTCTCTTCCTGTTTCCTTTTTGTCCACTGTGGGTGTTTATCTCAAAGGCATTCCATGATACGTTTCCAATACCCTCATCCACGTCTCAGAGTCTCCATGAATCATTTAACAGTCAGACTTTTCTTTTCTCATGACCTATAATGTCCCACCAGCACTTAGCATATCTCACTATGATACCAGCATTTAAACTGCCCATTTAATTTATAAAAATTAAACAAACCCCTGATTTACATTGTTCACCACAATAGACCAAGTATTGGCAACATTCACAATGAGGACAAGATAATAGATATTTTAATAACTGTAGGTCACACAGTCTGCTGCCAACAACTCAACCCAGCTGTTGTACTACATATGGAATATATGAGAAAACAGATATCACTTTGGCCCAACAAAACTTTATTTAGAAAAGTAGATGGAAGGGTAGCTTTCCCCACTTTCCCATAGTTGTTGGTGAACTCCGAATTCATGGTTAGAAATCAGTACTAGAGACATTGCTCAGTGGTTAAGAATGCACACTGCTCTTGCAGAAGACCTGAGTTCGGTTTCCAGCACATACATAGGGCACATCATGATCACTTAGACCCCAGGCTCCAAGTGATTCAATGCCCTCTTCATGGTTAGGGTGGGTCTTTCCTCCTTGTAGGGATTCCAAAGTTCTGACTACTTCCATTTTTGCACTACCTTCTACTAGAACCTCAACATTCTCTATTTCTCTATTTTATCATGGAAAATAGGCAATAGTGTTGGCCCAGAAATAAAATATGAAGCTTCTAACTTATAACTCACTAACAACAGCCAATCATAAGTGAACACATCAATATGACGGTACTGGGAGGTATGGAGACATTTCCAGCAAGGCAATGATCTCTTGGTAATCCTTCCCTAACACCAGGGTAACACAAATATAAAGTGAGTACATAGTTGTCTCTGGTGTAGAAGGGAAGCTACTCCATTTTAATGCAAACATTTTTTAAGCATATGTTTCTGTTCACTTCTGTCTTTGTCCTAAGGGTATGTAGAGTTTTCTGAAATACACCATCCATTCATTTATTTATTCTTTCATGGAAGATTAACCAATGAGTCAAAGACTCATGCACTATCTCTGAAAACATAATGTCTGTCTAGATAAATCCATCAACCACGTACATGTGAAATCGTCACAGTGACTAGACAAGTTATTGCTAATTTGCATTTTAGGGGATTCAGAAAGACTCAGCTAAGCCATACATGAAGTAATGATTTAAAAGAATTAATTAAAAGAAGATTGAAGAGAGAAAAGTATCTCAGATAAAGGCTTCCACTCTTGTAGCCCGATAGCAGTAAAAAGCTATTGTGTTTTAAGCATGAGAGATCAGGGTGAAAGTTGGTCTATGGAAAGATAACTCTAGTTCTACTGTGGAAAATAACTGACAGAATTCTTGATGACCAATTGGGAGGTCAACACAGTCATCTATGACGGAGAAGACAGGAGGATGCAGACATGGAAAGCAAGGGACAGATCCAGGAGATACACAGATTTAATCAAAAGGGTGTGACAGTGCAGGCCAGATGAGACGAGTCAAGAAGAGATAAAAGACCAAGTAAGCCAGGAAAGAGAGAAGACTGAGCAAAGAGCATCAGTAGATCTTTTCATGTACAGGTGATAAAAATAAAAAATAAAAACAATAACCATTGTCTTTAACTATGCAGTGAGATCTGAGACGTTTTAAAAAAAAAAAGAAAAGAAAGAAAAAGAAAAAATGCTGAGCCAAGGAAGCAATGGGATCTTCCTGGATGAGTAAGAGAAAAATAAATGGTAGCAATAAAGACAAATAATCTTTTAAAGAAAATGCCATGGAGAGTAAAGAAACTCAAGCAAAAGATTTTGAAATATTGAGAAAAGCAACTATACTGGAAAATAGAAAAAGCCTTTTAGATATGGAGATGCTGGGTGTATAACAAGATAAAAGAAGAAGCCATGGAGACTGTCACTTTTCCAAAAGGATGGCAAGGGGTTGATTGTGAAATAAGGACAGATATTGAAGGGCTAGCTCCAAGAATCAGAACGAAGGAAGAAGTCATGGATACAGGCCAAAACAAGCAAACAACCAAAAAAGCTACCATATTTTCCATGTCTGGAATACCTGAACATTGAAGGAGTTCCCATCTGATAGCTTTTGTTTTATTTATGACATAGGAGACAAGATATTCATCTAAGATAGATGAAGCAAGAAGCATCGGAGTAGTGGGAGGAAAGGGCTCAGATGTTACAACGTAGAGAGCATTTGAAGGATCCATTCTGGAAACTGAGAAAGCTAGCTAACTGAGAAACACAACAAGATGGCAGAACTACAATATCCCATTTGAGACCTGTGACATGAATTTAGAGCAACACTAAAATGCCTTATTATTTCATTTTGAAGACCAGAACATCTGAGTGCTAGATTTCTAGACCATGACTCTTTTTGACCAATCCATCTCTTCTATTAAAAAGAGAGTGGAGGATATAACCTATGTTGAACAATTACAGAAATTAATAATCTCACACTTATAACTCCTTATGTGGCACTATGTCTGTTTTATGAAGAGAGAACAGAAGATCGGGTTTGTAAAGTGTGGTTCAAAAATAAAAAGCAAACTCTGCACTTGTTAGGTTATTTGCCATGGTCCTTCTCTCAGAGAACTGAATAGGAAGCCAATCCCACCCCATAGAAATATCAAACCATCTGGTTCCAGAGGTTCTCAAAGCATCCGAGTTAATGATGTACTAGCTGCCATGCTCAGCTTAAGACCAAAGGATTAAACAAGTCATCCCTTTTCTTGGTATCACCTACGCTTTTAACCAGAAGACTCTGTGAACTGAAGTCTACCCAACCACCACATTCCACATAGAAACCCAACTCCATTGTGTGAAGCTGAGCCGTGGCTTTGACAGAATAACAGTAGGTAGGATATTTTCATAAACCAGAACCTAAGAATGGTAACAATGTGTCACTGTCACTGAACGGCGTCCTCTCCCTTTCCCCTCCAAGTAAGGCAGAATGACAGACCTAAGGAAATCAGGTGAAATTATACTAAATCCAAAAAAACATTGGTAATCTGTTCTAGATCTAATGTGGTCTCCATGTGGCTGAAAGCAGTAGACTGGAGACTCCAGCTTGATCTTCTCCTTCATGATGGTGAGAAGCTTTTAATTACAGAAAAAAAAATTGGTTGCGCACAAACAGTCCCTCTTCAATACATTTCAGTACAGACACATCTAGATTTCAACATGATCAAAGACCTATGGACCTATGTTTCATAGACCTATGGATGACACATGTTTTACTTGTTGGTGTTAAAATAGTGTCTATGACACTCAGAGTTAGAATGTGGTCTTGTCAAGAACTCCATCACTCTTACCCATTCACTAAGATTCTTCTCCTCTGAACTTACCTTTGAGTTCCAGTTGTTGAAATACAATCTTGTGATGCTTGTATCTTGGTACTAGGTGAAAACGGAAGGCCAGCCCTGACACTCGACCCACAACATCCTAAGAGTTTTTTACATTTCCCAAGAACCTGGACATGGCCATTCTTGCCTAACACTCATAGTTCAGAGATGAAACAACAAGAGAGCTAGAAAACTAGACTCACTTGTCCAAAACCACACAGCCAGCTAGGCAACTGGCATAGACTAGCAGCCTTCTTGTACCGCTGAGAAGACTTCTGGGAGTGGCAAATGAACTTGAAAGGATCGACTAGTAATTCAGGACTCTGAAAATGACTCTAAGGAAATTAAAGAGAAAACTTAGAAATGGAAAGAAGCAATAAAAGTCAAATGTCTCTTCCTGACACAACAGTTTAAAAGAAGCAAGATGTTAGTGTGCTGCTGCTGCTGTTGCTGCTGCAACTGTGACTGTGACTATGGCTGCCACCACTGACATAGCTGCCACTGCTGCTCTGGCTCAGAGAACAAGAGCCCTACGTTCAAACAGCTCACGCTCCATGTTCTTTGGAAGAAACTGGTCAGAGGAAGGAAAGCAAAATGCTTTCTCTTGTACTTTTACAAATGGAACATCTATTTGTCTCTATTAACAAAAAGGGCGTGGGGTAGAAGGGGCTCTCCCTCTGAAGGCACACTTTAAAAGCAGGGGCACAGCACTTACATCACAGGACTATCTAGCTTTGGACTATTTTATTTCAAAACTGTTGGTGCAAGAGCAGCAAATGTCCTTTAAGAGCCCATTGGTGACCTTTGAAAGATACTCAAAGTATCGCTCATTTATAAAATGTGATTTCCAGTGAAGTCAATGGGAAGTCATGCTCCAGCCCTTGCTGCATGTAATCTCACCCCCTTGCTTGCCACATTCAAATGTCTTCATGAAATGAACTGAAGAGGCGTCACTCCATGGAGCCCAAACTATGAAGTTGTTCATCTCCTTGAATTCGAACCTAGGAGGCCCGCCCACAGGCCACTTCAAACTCACCAAAGGTGAACAGGATTGCAGAGAGGACCATTCACCAATGCCATGGAGTTCAATTCCTCAGGAAACATGCCCACAACTGGGTTGCTCTTCTCGATCCCTTTTCATTCTAGTTCTTCATTCATTCATTCGTTCATTCATTTGGTTTTTGAAGAACCTCAGTCTTATTTCCCATGAGAAATCAAAAGCAATCAAACCCATGCAAGGGCACAGATGAAGACAGTTACCAGTTGGGAAAGGAGCAAGCGGGAGTTGTTTACAGGCTACAGACTTTCAGTTAAGGTAAGATGAAAAGATTCTAAAAGTCTGCCTACAATACCTGTAATGAGCAACCCTGTAGGGTAGATTTCACACAATGTGACATTTTCCCAAAATGTTTTAAATAAAATTACTATCATCATCATTAATGTGTGTGTGTGTGTGTGTGTGTGTGTGTGCGTGTGTGTTGAGAAAAGGCCTCACTTTGTAGCCTAGGATGGCCAGAAATTTACTATATAGCCCACGCTAGCCTTGAACTCAAAGCAATTCTCCCGCCTCGGTCTTCTAACGGCTGACATTGCTGTAGTATGCCACCACAGGTAGACTTTCCTTCTTGTTTTTATCTTTCCTTTAAAGATAAGATAATGAATTTTTGTACAAGTGATGAGCACGGTATCCAGAACACTGACACCTACTTAAAGATACCTCTGGACCTTTGTGCTTTCTGAACTGAGAGCTCAGATTAGTTGAAGGATCCAGAGCACAGTTTGAGGTCCTGTTATTCTAGGACAGCCGTGCTTAGCCCTGTTTATTTAATGTCAAAGGCCAGAGCTCTTGCTGTTGTAAAGTGGAATCAGTGGTTCTCAAACAGGTATACTTTTCTGCCAAGAGGTCATAGGTGACAACATGTTCACAGGTGCATTGCAACCAGAAGTCAACACTGGGAAACACCTTGCAGATTAAAAGAAGGCGAACCAGGCCAGCGCCTACCTCAGGTCACCCTCTCCACAGGACCTGCCCTTTCAAGTGCTTGTATGAAGCATGTTAAGACTTTCAGTTGTCCCGACCAGTGAGACATCTAGTTTCTGAATAAAAAGTTTATCTCCATTTTGCCATTTCTCATTCATGCCCTGAGACAAAGAGTTCAGTGGCCAAAGGATATTCAAATTTCTCATTCATATTTCCTTTCTTAAAACGAGAGTTACAAGACTGCTGTATTAACATCAAAAATAATTCTTTGTTGGCATAGGACCTCAAATAGTCCAGGCAAGCTACCCTCACCGTGTAGCCAAGGCTGATCTTAAACTCTTCATCTTCCTTCCTCTACCCCCCTAAATACTGCTTTCATTAAAAAATAACATATGAATATACACTTCTTTCCTGGAGACTTAATAAAACTGTTCTTAGTTCGGAGAACAAAAGAAAGTTCAAACATGTTTATTTTTTTTTCCTGAAAATGCCCTAGTAGGGGAAATAACCAGAAGGAAATGAGAAGGAAGGGAAAGGTCATAACGGGCCTGCATAGAAATTACCAAGATGTTTTCAGGAAGTCGACAGTGCTTTAAGAATCTGAAAATCAGACCCAATCCCGTTGTAGACTACTGGATTACTCTACAAGTTTACTTCATGTGTGGAAGCAGTCTCTTAACCTTACACACGAGAGAGCAGGCCACTGTGTTTCCCAGTTAGACCTTCGAGCACTGCCATCTCCATAGGTAACAATCCACCTACACCCAGGAAAGACTGATCTCCTACTCTTCAAGTTAACTGAGCTCTGTTACCAGGAGACGAAGTTCCAGACATGGAGGCTCAGCCTGGGTCCCAGGTTGACCGTGTGACTTTGAGAGTGTCCCCTAACTTGTCTGAGCCTCTTCTGTATGCCCATCTTCAAAGCAGAGATAAGGATGTCCAGTCCAAAGGTGAAGGCTGAAACTTAGGGGAAGTGTATGAAAGTAAAATTCCAACAAACATAACCTAGAGTACACTGTCTGCTGATATTCCGGGCCCCTTCTGAGTCCCCTTCGCCCGTGAAAGAGACACGTGAGGCAGTGTTCGGGTGGTTACTACAGCGAGGCTTTATTCTTGTATCAGCAGAAGTGGAAAGACCCCGAACCCGGAATAGGCACTGCTATATGTACCCTAGAGTGGCGTGTTCACTTCTGATTGGCTGTTCACTCATCACCCCTCGTTACGCCTCGGGATTGGCAGTGGCTTGGCGCGCTTTCGCCTCTTGCACCTGCGCAGTTAGTTGTTTACTTGTGAGAGCACAGGATGCCAGCGCCATCTTGTAATGGCGGATGCTATCACCGCTAACCGCAGCTCCTTACATGCTAGGACACACGGGCTGCAGAAAGTAGGTCTCTAATAAGAAATACCTAATCACAAATATCTGGCTTAACCCAGCCTGAGTCTCTCTCAAGGCAAACTGTCTGATGTTAGGGGCTGGGAAAATAGAAAGCTCAGCCAGCTGTCAAGGGCTCTGCAAGCATGAGGTCCTGAGTTTGATCCCCAGAACCCACATTTTTTAAAGGCCGGTTATGGAGACACACATTCTTGTAGTCTGCAAAGGAAGGAGAGACAGGCAGACTCCTGAGGCTCACATGAGCCAGACAGCCTGACGACTTGTCAGCAAGTAGTCAACCTAATAAAGGCACACCTCAAAATAAGAATGGTTGGTTCCTGAGGAGCGACTGTTAAAGCTATTCTCTAACCTCCACATGCAGATATACACTTATACACACATGCACTACGAACATGTATGCACATACACACACAAACATACACACGAGTTGGTGAGCTAGAATATAAAGCATTTATAGCCAGTGCAAACCTGTGAACACATCATGAAGAAAGACCATGAGTTTGCAGCCAGTCTGAGGGGAAAAAAGAACAGTTTGAGGAAGCCTGTGTTTAACCTTAGCTATAAGAATGAATAAATACACAGTTCAGTCTGAATATAAATATAAACAATATTTACTAAGAGTGTGATCTTCTGGGTTAGGCTGTGGAATTTGAATCTAGATTTTCCTTCTTCTTTGCTGTGTTCCATGCTTCTCTGTAAAACATGTAACATACCATAGAAGTTTCTGGGGAAAGTCTTTTAGTTACTTTTTTTCTTTAAAAAAAAAAAAAAAAATGAGGGGCTGGAAAGATAGCTCAGTGGTTAAGAGCACTAATTGTTCTTTCAGAGGTCCTGGGTTCAATTCCCAGCAACCACATGGTGGCTCACAACCATCTGTAATGGGATCTGATGCCCTCTTCTGATGTGTCTGAAGACAGTGACAGTGTACTCATATACATTAAATAAATAAATAAATAAATAAATAAATAAATATCAATTTCAGGGGAGAAGGTCTTATTTTGGCTCACAGTTCAAGGTCCTACATAGAGAGGGAAGTCATGGCAACAGGCTCATGTGGCATCCTCAGTCAAGACTACAATGCAATAAATGTTTATGCTCAGCTCAATTCCTCTCTTTCATACAACCCAGAATCCTAGCCCAGGGAATGGTACCACCCACAATAGGCAGGTCTGCCTTTTTTAATTAACAAATCAAGATAACCCCCTACAGATGTACCCAGAGGTTATTTTCCTGATTAGATTTTATCAATTTTATCAATTGAGATTGACTGTCAACGTGGTGAGTATGTTAATGCAAGAAAGATGATCAGACCAGTGCTGATCATCCCCTGGGTCTTCAAAACATATAAACACACACACACACACACACATATGTGTATATATATATATATATATATATATATATATATATATATATATATATTAGAGAATGGTTAATGCCTGCTCAAGCCTAAAAGTTCCAATTCATTTCAACCACATTCAGAAATCTTGCAAAAATGTCAAATTCATACAACTGCAAACAATGCTGTCATCTGCTATGTCAAAACTCCAGATTCCTTCATCTCCTCTTCCTTCCTCCACTTGCATATTCTAGAATGCAGACCAAAGCTCCATGCTGTCATAAAGTAACTGCTTCAGGTGGGTCTTGCAGGTCAAGGTGGCAGCAGGAGTGTAGGGCAGAATGCCATCATCATCTTCTGAGCTCTAACTCGATTTCAGAGAGGATCAGAGTTTGGATGCTCATTTTCTTGCCTCCTCTTGACACAAAATATTTATGTTTGAATTCCCTGCATTTCAAAGGACCCAAGATGTTGACAGAAAAAGTATTCTCTGCCATCCTGTGCATACTGCAAACCTATGGGATTTATCAAGAGTCCTTTCAGGAACATAGATAAACTCTTAAGGTAGGTAAAAATGGAGAGGCAGTTTGCAAAACTGAAAGATCCCAGTTTGGGTGGGTAGAGAGGAAGTGGGAGGTACAGAGCCAAGCTCGAAAGAGTACACCCCAAAGGCACATTCTGCACAGTAGTTATTTGGGGAGGTATTGCTTACGGGCTATAGAATAAAACTAAACACTTTTAGAAACTGCTATTTAAAGAACACAGGTAGACATGATGGAGCATGCCTCCAGCACTCTACATTGGGGAAGGGGGCAGGAGTTCAAGGCCAGCATTAGCTACAGGGTTTGAAGCCAACCTGAGTGCCCTAAGTCCCCTTATCAACAGGGAGAGGGGGGAGAGAGAGGGAGAGAGAGAAGAGAGAAAAGAAGAGAAGAAGGACTAGAAGAGTGGGAGAAAAAATGGGGAGGAGGGAAAGGGGATGAGGGAGAGGGAAATGGTTATAAGAGAGAAATTAATCCTCCCCTTCGACATGTTAACGTATTTTGAACCACTAAACTGTTGCCATAAAAGGCAGAATTGGGCGGTGAATTTATTTTAACACAGGTAAAAGATAAAATAATACAATTCATAACAAAAATAATAAAGAGCTAGACTGAAAAATCCCAGTATAGCAGAAGAAATCTTGAATTTCTGATCCTCCTGCCTCTGCCTCCCAAAAACTGGGATTACAGATGTGCTGCACTGCAAATGGCTTTGAGCTGACCTCAGGGAGATATGGACAGCCCAGGTACCAGAGAAGCGGCCTTCAGTCCTGTTCCTCTCAGCGGGACTCTGTTGTCTTCGCTCAGGGTCACACCCAGGAGCATCATCTCTTGGTAACTTAGCCAGGTGCTTTCTTGGAGCCCTTTAATCTGGAGACTACTTCTAACCGTCTTGTAATGAAAGCGAAAAGTTGAATCGGGGAGGGCTTGAATCAAGAACACAGAAAACCATCTATCCATCAGGGACCGTGTTCAGAGAAACATTCCCATGCAGATACTCAGGCATTTAAAGCACCATTCAAACCCTTGGTGTCAGCTGGAAACCGGCTCTCCCACTGGAAACCGAGATGTGTGAGTAGCAAGCTAGAAGCTAACATTGACCAACCAGAAGGGGCGAGAGCATTGGAACACGCAGGAATCTCTGCCCACAGCCAGCGGTGTGTGTGGGTTCCTTTTTGCACCCTGTTAGCTGTGGCTCTTGGCACCCTCAAGCTATGAGGCCAGACGCAAGCACAAGATTGCAGCTGCTTCCAGCCAACTCCAAGGCGGCTGATGAAGGCAGCGGCTCAGGAGTGCAGAGCTCAGCACGTTTCTGCAACTGTTTTGATGATGCTTTTGAGTGTTCCCATCACTACCAAAATGCTGCCGTTCTCCTCGTGACCACAATCTATTAGCTCCAGTGGCTTTTCAGCGACTCAACCTGGCCGCAGCTTCCTGCTTACCAAGAGAGCTGCCGGGGGCGCTGCCAGCCCAGCCTCGGGGGGGGGGGGGGGCATGCCCCGCCCTACACCACCCTTCACCTTAGCCACCAGGTCCTGGCTCTGAAGAGGTTTTCCTTTTACAAAGATCATAAGCGCTTGTCAAAAGATACCAAGAGTTTATGACAAGCAATAGGCTTTTTTGTTGTAAGGCAGCCTTAGGAAACGCAGCCTCCGATCGTGTTTCCAGCAAGTCCAGTTGCTTGGACCCACAGCAGCTGCCCTGCCCGTGGAGGTGAACTTCTGGACAGGGCTGGGTTCGCAGCTGCCAACAATTGATCTTGTTTAGAAGGAATGACTCGTTTTGTTTTTGGGTCTCCAGTCTCTATCTCTGTCTCTCTGTCTCTGTCTCTGTCTCTGTCTCTGTCTCTACTCACGTGTGTGTGTGTGTGTGTGTGTGTGTGTGTGTGTGTGTGTGTGTTGCACATAAGCACATAAGCTGGAGAAGGAGACAGAAGATCGGAAAGACAAATAGTTTGCATTAGGACTTTGGTATGTTTTTAGATGATTTTATTTTTTATTGGATATTTTATTTATTTACATTTCAAATGTTATCCTTTCCCGGTTTCCCCTCTGCAAATCCTCTATCCCATCTTCCCCTGCTTCTGTGAGGGTGCTCCCCCGCTCAAACATCCACTCTCACCTCATTGCCCTGGCATTTCCCTACACTGGGGCATGGAGCCTTCACAGAATCAAGGGCCTCTCCTCCCATTGATGCAAGATAAGGCTATCCTCTATTACATATGCAGCTGGAGCCATGGGTCCCTCCATGTGTACTCTTTGGTTGGTGGTTTAGTCTCTGGGAGCTCTAGGGGGTCTGGTTGGTTGATACTGTTGTTCTTCCTGTCCCAAGTGTACATCAAAAACTTTCTTCCCAAAAGAAACTCAGGTTTTTCCTTATGTAGCAATAGGGTCATCGTTCTGCGGCTACACTACATATAAGCTCTTTTCACTTTTTATTTTGAGATAAGGTACTCTTAGAACTTGCTATGTTGTCCAGGCTAGCCTTGAACACACTTCACCGTCCAGACGGGCCTCCCGCTTGTAAACCTCCTAACTCAGTGGCTGGGATTACAGACCGGTGTGAGCAGCACAGACATAGATTTTTCTTAAAAGTCTTTCACATGGTCTAGAAAAGCCTAACAAATGGGTTTCCTGCAGAGGAAGAGGAGAACGTTGCCCTGACTCTCACCTGCTGGAGGGGGTAGAGAGGGGCCTGCAGCTAAGTCATCATTTTTGAATGTGTGTCAGTTACAACTACAAAGGCAACCAAAAGGAGGTCTTATCCGTTGTCTGTGAGCTTCGGTTGGGAACAGCAGGTAGCATTTAGGTTTGGTTTTTTTTTTTTTTTTTTTTTCTTTTCATTTTTTTTTTTCACCACCAGAGCTATAAATAGCTCAGCATGTAGGACGTCCGGGCTGCTCTACCTATACTTGAGATCCAAGCAGGTAGCCACCCCCTTCTCCCCCACAGACATTTTCCATAACATGTATGTGATGAGAAGAAATGTCTCCCGGTGTGGTGTGGTGTGTGTGTGTGTGTGTGTGTGTGTGTGTGTGTGTGTGTGTGTGTATACGTATGTTGTTATTTTGGTCTTAACTTTGATGCATACCACCCACACGCTCAGCCTGGGATGTGAGCCCTCCTTGATGCCTTAAAGAGGTGGTAGGCCTCGAAAGAAGAAAGAAAGGAAGAAAACAACTCAGCTGATTTTACCCCCTCAGCGTGTTCAAATATGCACTTATGTTGTTTGTGTAACTTAAAGTTTGTTGATAGCCTATAAACTGATTTTGTTCTATGAGTCTCTAGAAAGTTATGATTTCTGCAGATTTTCTTTACTACCCTTAACTCTTTGGTAAAGAAAATGGTCTTCAGTGTGTGTGTGTGTGTGTGTGTGTGTGTGTGTGTGTGTCAGTTGTTGTCTTTGCTTGTACCCCATCTTCTTTTCCCACTTAGACTAGCTGGCCAATGAGTTCCAGGATTCCATTTCTTTCTACCCTGCCCTCAGTGCCAGGCTTACAGACATGCCTACCTGCAGCAAGAGAACTTTTCAAGTGGATGCTGAGGGGTCTGAGCTCAGGCCCTCACGTTTCTATGGAAACACTTTACACATCCAGCCATCTCCCAAGACCCTCTTCTCACTGTTAGTAAGGACATATTTCTGGTCCCAAAGCACTCCCAACACACACACACACACACACACACACACACACACACACACAGTTGTCCAACTAAGAGCAAAGTAAAGTAGCAGGCAGAGGAGATGAGCTTGAACAGACACTCACATTTTTTTCTTCTGTGATTTTCCTAGTTCAACAAAACCTGTCCAAACATGGGGGGGGGGTGGTGAGTTATTCTAGCAGTTTCTAGACTATTGTGCATCCCTGTATCCATCTACCCTGTGGCTCCAATCCGGTGAACATTCGTGTGCTCAGAGCTAACCTAGAAGCAGGCCTATTTGATCTTCTCGTGGTGAGACTCCAGAATTGTCAGCTCAGCTGACATTTGAGTGGCTAGTATTGAGCTTGACCATTTTATTATATATTTTATGGATCTATTACCAGGTAGTGCAGTTCCACAAAGCCTGATACTAGTATGGCAGGAACTGTTCATAGTTCAGTATCCCGTAAGAGCACATTCATGCTTGTCTGGCCCATGAGCCCACCTGGGCCTGACTGTTTCTGCTACTGAGAATAACTGCATCCTTTCCTTGATAGGGACATTAATTAACTGCAGCTTAAAGACAGAGCAAACTGCAAGTTGCGCCTGGTGGTATATGCCTGTGATCTCAACAAACTTGGGAGGGCTAGGCAAACTGAGCAATTGTCTTGAGTTCAGAACCAACCTGGGCTACATAGTGAGCTCCAGGATAATCCAAATTATAGAATGAGACCCTCGCTCAAAACCAAACAAAGCAGATAAGCAAAATGAACATCATATTTATAAGCGAAATTCCCACTAAAGCTTCATTATTTGGTGGAGGTTTAAATATAATTATTACACCATCAGACTCCTACGTAGAACCTATAGAAAGAAAGGAAGCTAAAAATAACCAGCCACACATCTAAATAATTTTAGAGCAATCAAATTTGGAAGTCTTACCTGACAGCTGCCCTAGAACTGTAAAGACGTCAAAAAAATTAGCAATTAGCCTGAAATCCCTTCCGTCTTCCACCCTGCTCCATTTGAGCATTTTTTTTTTGACATTTTCTTAACACACCCTATATGCAGCAGTCTTGACAATTAATTAACTAACCTTCATGCAATTTCCCTGAAATAGATGGATGAAAAGCACTGGGGCTTTATCTGTGCTTCTCAGGGAACTAAAAACAGAAAGGTTATGACTTACCCAAAAAGTCACACAGCAAGCTTTTGGAGGAGCCGGAATTGCTACCAAGGAACTCTGTCTCCTGCCAACCTCTGTGACCCTCATCCACACTAGAATTTTCCTGACTCATCACTAAGTCCAGTCCACCCAACTAGGCCAGGTTTGCTTCATTGACTTCCTGGAGCCATTAGCCTTGCACAGAGTTTTGGCCAGGAAAGAAAAAAAAAAAAATACTTGAATTCAATGAAAAAGGTATGGTGGGGGTTAGGGGGCAAAGGACAAGTCAGATGGTCAATGAGACTCACTCACACTGCCAACTTGTCAACCACTCAGCGGAACCTGGCATTGCAGGACAATGGATACAGAAATACATCGAGTGGGAAAATGTCAGGTTCCTGGTACAGTCAGAGGAAAACAAAGACTTACATAAACAAAGCCAATGTGCCCACCAGTCATCCAAGACAGGGATAGACCCGTTTTTCAAATCCAAGAGCTGGCAATATTTCTGGCTACAGCATACAGCATGGTAGAGCTCCCCGCTAAGACCACCTTGTCATATGTCTACTTTGCCTGATGATGTATGGCTTCCTCCCCTTTTGTATCTTGCGTTTCTATTTTCAGTCATTTCCTGTAACATTCCTGAATTCTGCTTACATTCGCATTCCTCCCACAAGGTTGAAGTACAGACCTACTCCAGATGCCTCTTTCGGTGCAATATAGTTGCCATAGGAAGTAATTGCTCTCAGGAAACAATAACGGAACAAATTATTGCTTAATACAATCTAGAAAGATACCCCTGCTCGGTAAGAGAATGCATTGTTCAATTATGTGTGGTTTGGGACTATGCTTAACCACGACAGGGTATGTCACTTGTAGACATTATACTAATCTTCTTACTTATAAATGTCCTTCCAAATGGAGAGACAAGCAAAATAGCTCTCTCTGCTATCTCAACACAGAATCCACTATGACCCCCAGGGAGCCAAACCATTTCTCTGGCTATCATTTGAAACCCAACTTCACATCTCTGCTAAATAAATAAATAAGTAAATAAATAAATAAATAAATAAAACCACAAAAAAAAAAAAAAAAACCTTGTAGGACAAGTTCTTTAATTTTCAGAAGTCAATTACTACCCACATGTCACATGCCTATGAAGTCACATTGCTATACACATGTCTTTAATGCTGGAAGATGAGGCATGCCTTTTATTTTCAATGGGCATGAAAATAGCCTTGGAACCAACAAGATGATCTCATAGGTAAAGGTGATTGGCAGGCAAACTCATTGACCAAGTTGATGCTTGGGACCCACAGTGGAAGGAAATCACCAACTCCCAAGAGTTATTATTGAACCTACACACACACACACAGAGAGAGAGAGAGAGAGAGAGAGAGAGAGAGAGAGAGAGAGAGAGAGAGAGAGAGAGAAAGAAAGAGAGAGAGAGACAGACACAGACAGAGAAACAGATACAGAGAGGAAGACAGACACACACCTACAAACACACAGACATAAACATACTCATCTACACAACACACACAGAGAAAGACACACACACACATACACACAAAAGAGAAAGAGAGCTGATAGGGGGAGGAGATGAAGTAGAATCATCTGAAACAAGGTGATCCCAAGTTCAAAGCCAGACTTCATAGTGATAGCCACTCTATTAGAAAAGGGTCAGGGTGCTCCGGAGATGATTCTGTGAGAAATAGTGCTTGTTTCTCAAGCATGAGTATCCAAATTTGAATATCCTGGACCCACTCTCAAAGCCAGGCCTGGCTAGGAGTGTTGTAAACCTAGCATTGGAGAGTCAAGACAGAGCTCGCTGGCCTAGCAGCCCAGCCGAAACAGCCAGGTTCCATTTCAGTCAGTGAGACAGCCTCTAAGGTGCCTTGTTTCAAGTCAGTAAGCTGGAAACGAAGATGCTGGTGTTCTCCTCTGACTTCCACATGTGTGCACATGGGTGGACACATCCTACACTCATGTCCATGCACCACATACACACCACACCCTGCACACATGCACATAAAGGCATACAGTGACTGCATTAGACACAACTACTAATTGGTGGGTATCCTCGTTTGTAAACAAGTTGTGATGAACTGGCCCTACATGGTATAGACAGGGCTACACATCACTCAAAAAAAAATCATTGTAATTATAAACTCTATAACTTTTATAGGACAACATTTTTTACAAGATACAACATGAGGGATATCCTTTGCTGATACTGCCCTTAATCACTTCCTATTTGTGTATTATGTAACCTCTGATGAAACCAGTGATTGCATGTCTTATTATGTCTCTTGCTTCCATTGTAATTTTATTTAACCCTATAACAGCCTCTAAGGTGCCATAGATCTGTTTACTACAGCCTAAGCATTTGTCTAAACAACAAAAACAGCACTGCGGGGCGGGGATGGGAGGATCACATTGTAAATGCATTTTTTTCATTGCTTTTTAAAAACTACACCAAGGAACAAGAATTCTTTTAGAAGTGTTACCCAGCTGTTGCTGTTGCTGCTGCTGCTGCTGCTGCTGCTGCTGCTGCTGCTGCTGCTGCTGCTGCTGCTGCTGCTGTTTTCTCTCAATCACAATACTTTGGGCTTCCTCCTAAAGATGGAAAATTCACAGTTTCCCTCAACTACTCATCTCTCCTTCGTTCGGGCCCTCACCTAGCTTTTTCAGATTCTCATTTGTCAAGATTGGCTCCAGTAGACAAAGAGCTTGTGACCACAGATGCATGTCCTTTTCATGGTGCTTCTAAAGAAAGGGTTGAAAAAGAGTGAAATTCGGAGAACACAGGAGAAGGAAGAGAAGGTAGACATGATGAATCAATTATTAGGTAAATTTCCATCAGGGTTTCTATAGCAATTAAGTTACAATTATAAAAAAAGAAGGTGCTTATTGCCAGGGCTGAAGATTGGGCCACTGTGACCCACATATGAAAAGAGAGACTACAATTACATACATTTTTCTCTCACCTCTATGTGCACACACTCCTTATAGCATGTACATGTGTTCTTCAAGGCACACACACATATGAGTGCACACATACACATTATAAACACACACACATATGTATATATACATATATGTATATTTATATGTATGTATAATTTTGAAACAAGTAGACTATCTGTGCTCTTGGATGTGACTGGGAGACAGGTGGTCCACTTGCTCCAGGAACCATAACTTTTATTCCTTGGTGGTTTGTGTTATAGCTGCCCACATTTAGGGATGACCCAGGTGCCCCTTGAAGCCACATTCCCCACTTTTCAACAGTTAGAATCAGTTCCCAGCATGTGCTGTTTCTGTGTGCCTGAAACAACTATGAATAATTAAATGCCCTTCCACCTGAGACTCCCCATTTGTCTTTGACCGGCTTTCTAACCTATCCTGCCTTCTTCATGCCTCCGTAGCCCACTACATGCCCTCAAAATTGTCTTCATGAAACAGACACTGGAGTTTTAACTAAACATGTTCTTTGCCATTTATGAGCAGGGAGCTCCAACAAATAGCAAGTGCAGGTCACAGAGTAGGTTATGGGAAAGAATGCATTCCTGGGGAAAACAATAACAAACAAATAGATTAAAATATAAATTTTGAAAGAAGAAGAAGCTATTTAATCATAACTTTTTGTTCGTGTGTGTGTGTGTGTGTGTGTGTGTTTATATGAACATGTTTGTGCATATAAACGAACATGGATGTGAATCCTGGTTAGGTTTTTGCCAACTTGACACAAGCTAGAATCATCTGAGAAGAAGGAACCTCAAATGAGAAAATGACCCCCATCATATCTGCCTGTGAGAAAGTCTATGGAATATTTTTCTTAATTCATGGTTGAGGTGGAAGAGTCCAGACAATGGTAAGCATTTCCACCTCTTGGCAGTGGTCTTGAGTTGCATAAGAATGCAAGCAGAGAAAGCCATGGGGAGCAAACCCAAGTAAGTCATGTTCCTCCATGGTTTCTACTTCAGTTCCTCCCTTTACGTTCCTGACTTCCCTTTGTGAGGGACTATAATGATAAGCTGAAAGAAACCCTTTCCTCCCAAAGTTGCTTTTCATAATGGTGTTTATTATAGCAATCAATCTAACTATGATAGTGCACAAGTACATGGAGAAGCCAGGAGTTGATTTCAGGTGTCTTTCTTGATTATTCCCCTAGAGCTGGACCTTGAGGTCAACAATTTGGCCAAGGAGCTTCAAGACTTCACCTGTCCTCACCTTCAACCCTGGAACTGTAGATGTGAGCCATTGTCCTGATTTTTTATCTTGGTGTTGTAGAATCAGAACTCAGTCCCTTGTACTTGCATAGCAAACATTTTTCTGTCTGAACTGTTTCCCCATCTCCATTTGTTTGTTTGTTTTCTTGCTTGATTGATTGATTGCTTGTGACAGAATCTCATATAGCTCAAGGTGGCCACAAAACCATTATGTAGCTGAAGATAATGTTGACCCTCTCATCTTCCAGGCTCCACCTAACAACCACTGAGATGACAGGTATACATCACTAAACTTATAATTTCTATTTACAATTAAAAACAGAAAAGACCACTCTGTTAGTGATGGTTTACAATGATCATATGTAAAGGTCAGTATCATTGCAGGTAGGGGACAGCTCTATGCTTTCTTTCTTGATTACATAAAAAAGGGTGCTATAACTTTATGAAAATGTTATACCTGACAATCACTGTATGCCTTGTGGGCATTCCTCTTCCCCACACACTACTGGAATTTGACAGTAGTTGAAATATCAAGCAAGATAATGTATGATAATACTGTGCTTGATAATGTGTAAAGTTCTTTGATTTATTTTCTTTAATTTACATCAATGTGGAGGCTCTTCCAAAATCAGTGATTCAAGGTCAAGATGAGTTATCAAATGCAGAGAAGACTTAGGGCTGTTTCTCAAGGTGAGGACCCTCAATGTTCTCAAAGTAGCTTGGCCTTACTGCATTTTACTTGGGAGTTGTGGAAGATGGAGAAGCACTGAGTCCTTGGTTTCTTTCATTTTGGGTTGAGCTATCAGATTTATAAATGCTTTTTAATTAAATAAATCAAATTTAAGCTGAAAATACAATAGTTGAATGAAAAGGGATAGAAGATAAGGCATTTGAGGGACTACATACAAAGAAATTTATTTAAATGACAGATTCCAGACTCTTAGCTCTTAAATGAGTACATCTTATAAAAAACAGTACAGTATCCCTTCTCAGGAGGGCTTGCTGTATGACAATATTTCTGATAAGACTTGTAAAAATATATATTTATCCTAGATAAGGAATCAATGACAGACCAAAGTAAGGATAGCAAAAAAAAAAAAAAGTCAAAGTTAATGAACCAATAAGTTTTATTGGTGTTACCTACAGGAATGTGGATGAGGGGTAACTTATAAGAAAGAGCAAAGCTCACCCCAGCATGGGTGAGTTCATGAAAGCTGGAAACCTGGACTGCACTGCACAATGGCTTGGTATGTTGGAGACCATCTCTTGCAGGGAGATTTGTTAGTCTGAAGTTACACTTCTAGACAGCTTGGCTGTCTCTCTGCCTCTTCCAGGAAGCCCTGCTGATTACTGTGTCTTTCAGGGAGCTTGTCTGGTCTGAGTCTCTTTTAGACAGCTTTTTTTTTTTTTTTTTTTTTTTTTTTTTTTTTTTCTGGGAATATTTATCATAGTCTTATGCCTATATACCTTTGGAGAGAAAAGGAACTATGAACTCTGATCAGTTTCAGGGACTTCCTGAAGCCTTTGAATTGCTCACTTCCTAAGGGTAAGGACTTTCCCTCAACTATAGGCTGGTCACCTACCTTTGAATGTTCTGTATTTTTAAAAGCTTTCCTTCAAAATAGAATGTTTTATCTAAGAAGAAATTGTTACACACAGTGGCGCAATGGTACTTTGACCAAAGAGAGTCAAGTTGGGTTTCTGAATCACCTATTACCTCCCACTCAAATTATCAACCTTAAGGTGGGAAGAAAATTTTTAACAATTTTTAGACTAGCAAGATGACTCCATGGGCAAGGATATGTGCTGCCAAGCCCAATGGCCTGAGTGGCAGAAGAGAACCAACTCTTTCAAATTGTCTTCTGATTTCCACATGAGCTGTGACAGAAGCCACCCCCTGTCCAGATAGACAGACAGGTAGATAGATAGATAGATAGATAGATAGATAGATAGATAGATAGATAGATAGATAGACTGACAGACAGACAAATAGACATTCAAACAGGCAGACAGATAGGGATATAGCAAGATTCTTTCATAAGAATAGAATGATGAAAGATGCTAGGCAGATTAAAACCAAATTCTTTTAGTAGATGAAACAGCAGAGCCCAATGATTTTTCTGGGTCTCCTAACAAATTTAACAGTGATTTTTAGTGTGTATAAATCAATATTCTACATGTAATACATGCACAATACATCCCGATTGCTTATCTGTCAACAATTATCCTTACATCAATATCTTATATACATAAGGGACTCAAGACTTTGATATAAATGATCCCCCATGCAACATTTCGCACTTAGTAAGGCTAAGATTTCAGTAGGATGCAGTCTACAAAAACAACATCAGTTGTTCAGATAACTCATTACAAAACAGTATGCAAACTGTTGCTCTTGTGTCTGATACAGGGGAGAAGCAAATATCACACATTAACAAACTAAAGCCTGTATTCATGATTTATAGGGGGAATAGTTCAAAGTCAGGTATGGTCATTTACATCCATAATCCCAGAATTCTGAAAGGTGGTACAAGGGTGCTTTGATTTTGAGGCCAGACTGAGCTATGTATAAGACTCTATCTCAAAAGCACAGAAACAAACAAAACAGACAGAGGAAAGATGGGGGGGGGGGGTATTTCTGAAGCACATTGGCCAACTAGTCTAGCCAAGCCATCAAGGAAAAAGCATTCAAGATCAATTGCTGGCTTTCATGTGATGTGCAAACACATGCACACACACATGAATATGTATATATACCCACAATAACAAACATGTACACATACACAACCAAACATATAGACACAAAATACATACATACATACATACATACATACCCCAACATACACACTTAAATCATGTTACTCAAAAAAAATACATAAATGGTAATAACCAATTCCTCTTTGGGGGGGGTGGAGGGATGAAACAGCATTTCTCTGTACTGTTTCCCTGGATGTCCTGGAATTCACTCTGTAGACCAGGCTGGCCTTGAACTCAGAAATCTGCCTGCCTCTGCCTCCCAAGTACCGGGGACTAAAGGCATGTGCCACCACTGCCCTGCTTAATTCTTCTTTTCAAATAGTTGGTTTCATGAGCATTCAGAAAAACACTGGCATTCTTACTTATTCTGTGGACTTAACTGTCCTCTGAGACAATGAAGCCTTGGGAAGATTATGCAGAACCTTGATTCCAAGGAGAGAATAGGAAGATGGAAAATGACTATGACTCCAAAGGTCATAGTCATATTTGAAGGTTCAAATCCATGTTGCTCCTGGAACAGCCTGGCACTGTGATACACAGATAGCAATAAGACCAGCTGTAACTAGAGTTGAAGACGGTCACAACTGCTGGGACATCTTCATACCTATCTTGTTTCAGATAGGTACGAAGTCCAGAGAGAAGCCTTCGAAGGCAGCATTTCACTTAATAAATCTCAAGTAGCCTCTTCTGCGTTGTACCCTTTTTAGGTTGCATGGCTTCTATTCTCCTTTATCTTACAGCTATGGCTTTATTTACTCTGACTGACCAAGGGCCAAAATGAAAATCTATCCCTATTGAAATCAGTGCCAGGAGCACACACAGAACTTTCACAAACTCAAGAAATACTTTTCTATTTCACTTCTCAGAGAGACAGTGCGTTGCCACCATCCCTCCATCCATGGTGTCTTTTCGTACCCCAGCATATTAGGCAACTTTCCCATAAAGATGTCTTTCTGCTGGAATGTAAATTCTGGACCCATCATAGCTAGACAGTCTCACTGACAACACAGATGGTTTACAACTCCAGACTTTGAGCAGGGTTTGCAAAAATTGTCTGTCACAGACTTATCACAAGAAACTGCTGGTCACCCCCAGCTAATGTGCCACCAAAATGGGAATCTGTCTGTTTTTCTTTCTCTTGAGCATTTCGGGGTATTAAGCAATACAGCCTGTTTCCTTCCTTCCACCCAGGAGGTATTGTGTGAGAACAATGAACACCCAGCTCTCTATTCAAGTTTAAAATTTACCATTGTGTGTCACTCTGTGTATTTGTCTGCCTGGCACCATCAAAGTGAAAGATCTCATGTGTTTCTGTTTCTGCATGCAGTGGAGAGAGGGGGGGAGGGGAAGGGATAGAAGAAAGGGAGAGGAGGAGGAGGGGGATAGGAGAGAGAGAGAGAGAGAGAGAGAGAGAGAGAGAGAGAGAGAGAGAGAGAGAGAGAGAGAGAGAGAGAGAGAGAGATCAGGTTACCTGGTCAGAGAATAACAGTGGATAAGGACTATCATATTATCATATCCACCTGGGAGGCTATTGAGGAGTATTTTGGCTTTGTGTATTTTAGCAGTTCTTCTTTATGTTGCCAAGCAAAACCCTCTCCATTCGCATGCTTAATTGTTCACTCAGGAAAATATTTTGACTCCTTCCTAACACTCCGCTTGGTCTGCTGGCTCTGTGCTCTCAGCATTTCTCAAGCGCAGCCTGACCAACTAATGTATGACGTCCTTCCCCGCAGAAAGTCCATCAGGGAAAAACACATATACATATCTTCATTGTAAGTTTTAGACACACAGAAAGGAGTTCAATAAATGGATTTAATGCTTACGCAAAATTTAAGAATCCATTAGGAAGTTCAGTTTTACTATGTCAGTGAGATACATTTCAGACCGTAATCATACCCTTTCCAAATCCCACTTAAAGTAAACCATTTATTTTTTCTTCTTTTCCCACAAGTGCCTTAATGTAAAATTTGGATACCTTTCAGAAGAGACCTGTGAGGTAATGCATTGGAGAGACATAACAATATTTATAAAGTTTAGAAAAAAATCTTTCACTGGATGAATAGGGAAAATAATCTTTAACTTTGGCAGGGGGTGGATAATAATATTGATATTGAATTTGATGGTTTCTTATGATTTTAATAACAGATGTGGGGAGTGAGGTCTCATTATTATTCTTCAGCAATTTTAAGACAAGAATGGTATTTTGAGGGTTCAAGACAAAATATTGTAGGGTTTTAGTCACATTAATCTGTCCGATATTGCCTTGTACCTTGGTTCATTCAATTAAACATATAAATAAGTCTTATGTGTGCTGTTTTACTTATAATTTCAGCACTCATAGAAGTAAAAAATATAAAGCCTGATTAGATGCTCACACTCACATCACCTGCTTCCTTGTTTTAAAGTTCAAAACCAAAGCCCTTGTTGTTCTCTTGTACAAATGGACATCCATGTGAAATGAGAGGGAAGGCAGGTTTGGCATCTCTGATTCATTCAGTTCCTGGACTGGTGTCACTGGAATTAGAAGCTGCAATGTGAACACCTGTCCATGGGTGGCTAGACTAGAGATACCCAGCTCGTTTCTCACGGACCATTGTCCAGCCATCAGGTGGTAATCACTTTTCATCCCCATCAGCCAGGTCTGGACTCCAGCCAGGGGGTTGTGGGCGGAGGGGTCCAGATCCCATTTCCATTCATCTGAGCCACTGAGTCTCTTTCTTGCTTGTTTTCAATTACATTGACATGGTGACTTTGGCACGTAGTAAGTAAATAGCAGCGGATTCAAAAGGGAGTGTCTGAAAGCCAATATCTGAAAGAGACTCTTGAGGCGTCAGCAAAGACAATGAAATTGGCACAGAGATTCTAGTGTTCTGACCCAAAGTCATAAAATACAATTAATTAAGTTAATTACAGTGAATTTGTGGAATATTTCATGAAAGCCAAATGTGGTACATGAGAGTACAGAAGGCAGCAAAAGAGCTACTGGATTTCCCATGAAGTTGATCACTAGTAAATCAGCTAAATCATTAATTACATGAGGAAAGAAAGGGATTGAAAATGTCGCTGATTTGTTTTTATTCATATTTAAAAAAAATTTAGAATTATTTATTTGAGTTTTATATGCATGAGTGTTTTGCCTGCCTGTGGATATGTATATGCATGCCTGGTACCCTGAGAGATCACAAAAAAAAGGGCATCAGGTCCTCTAGAACTAAAGTTATAAACTTCATAACATGTGTTGTTATGAACCACCATATGGGTGTTGGGAAGTGAACTTGCATCCTCTGTAAGAGCAACAAGTATCCATAACCACTTAGCAATCTCTCCAGCCCACTTGGTTTTTTAAAAATGACCTGGAAAAAAAATGCCACTCCCCTCCAATGATCTTGGTATAAAACATTCTAGAATTCATTTTAAGACGACTTCACTAACTCCATATTTTTTGTCCACTCTCAATCTCGAAACATACACTCTCTTAACATCTCCTTATTTTTCCTATGCTACCCTCCTGAGATTTCCAACAGTGAGGTTAACACTGATAGCTATGCTTGCTCATAGACTAGAAATGACCAAGCATAGCATAGCCACTCATTAGTGACACGATCTGTATATTAAAGTAAAAGGGGCTATCCCAGTAAATCCCCTCATTCCTGACATTCCCTTTTTCCATCTCAAAACCACAGCTTACCAACCCTCCCTGACCCACCTTCCTTCATCCTCCATCTCTCTCCATCTTTTCTCCTCTTCCAGCTCCTAGCAAATTGAAAATACTAAAATTTAAAACACCAAACATACAACCCTATTATTTTTACTCTAGCTTTCTCTTACTGCATGCAGTGGGGAAAAGCATTTCTTCGGAGATGCAAAGAATTGTTTTGTGTCTTTGTAAAGCCTTTTGAAGAAGTTAATTAAATATTCCAGCCAACATTTATTAAAAGTTTATGTACAAGTTTTCTAGGCACTAACCATACAAAGACATTTTACAGCTTCAATTGTGTTCTAAAGACATTTAAAGCCCAAGAAACAAAGGCAGATATTCTTTGATATCTACAGAAAAAGAGAGAAAAATAAATAAAGTGTCCTTGAATAGTGTGGGTCTGTAACAAGATTTTAAACAGAAAGGAATATAACCATGAAAAGAGAACAGTACTTTCTCAGAGTCATGTCTGAAGCATAGTTCAACATAGGGACACAGGATGGACCTCAAGGGCTGACCAGGAACTTCAGAGTGCAGGGGGAAGAATGGATAAAGACATAGATTATGAAACTGCCCAGTGGGGTCCTTGTAGTAATTTGAAGTTGTGAGAGGTTGTGAACAAGTAGAAGTAGTAGGGCTGTAAAGGGTCTGTTCCATCCAGGAAACATCTCCAGTCATCACTGGAGCAGTACCACAGAAATTTAAGTTGTAGAACCCTACAGAGTGTTTGGCTTGTAACAATGGTCTAGGAAACCAATGAAGGGCTGAAATGAAACTATTTTGATGAATTATTTTAGAGTTGTTATTGATTAGGTGCAATTAGACAAAGGTCATGTGTATAAAAATAAATTGTGTTTGTTTACATGCACATGCTGTGGGTGAAGGCTAAAGATCACCATCCAGTGATCTTTCCCCACCTCTTCTGTGTGTGTGTGTGTGTGTGTGTGTGTTTGTATGTCCATGTGTATATGTGTATATGCTCACGTGTGTAGACGCCTGTGTGTGTATAGAGACCAGAGGTCAATGATGGGTGTCTTTCCCAATCACTTCTTCATCTTGTTTCTTGAGGCAGAGTTTCTCACTGAACCTCAGGCTCACCCATCACCTGGACTGGTTGACCCGCAAGCCCAAGATCTCCTGTCTCTGTACACCAGACCTTGGATAACAGGCTCACATCATCTTGCCTAATTCTTCACAGGAGTGCTGGGGACCCAGCCTCAGGTTTTCATATTTGCACCCATTACAGGAACATTTTACTGTTTCACTAATGTGGAGTGAGACAGAAATCGTGAGAGTCAGTGTTCCTTTGTGGAAAGCTCACAGGACATAGAAGTCAATAATGGATGTAAGTCTGGCTTCTGCAATGTATAGCTTAGATGACCTCCTTATCCTTCAAAATTCATATTTACAGAATAGGAAAGCAAGGAAGTATATTTTACAAAATTATCTGATACTCCATGGGAATTGGTTTTGTGTAACTCAGTCTACATATCTTTAAAAGGAGAACAGGAATAGATTTTTCACAACTACAAGCTGGCACTGCACCCTAGAATCCTAGGAAGTAATACAAGCAACCGACAGGCCACATGAGCAAGCAGCATTTAAAAGAACAATGGCTATTTAGGGCTCAAATACCTCCAAAGTCTATAGGATAAAGTACCACAAACAGTCTCTGAGCTCTCTGGTTATAACCACAAACCAGAGGAAGGTTCTCACATGAGCACAGGTTAGAGATGACAACTGGAACGACCCAGGGCTCTGCAGTCTCACCCGCATGAAAGACTCGCTATCAATGGGGTCAGCATCTGCCATCAGCAATGTGCTTACTAGAGCTACTCATAGAGAGCATAGCAACTGTTAATCTGGCCTACTGTAGACTTTGAATTACATTTCTAAAAATAAAAGGTTTTATTCCAGAAGAACACAGTGCAGTCCCTAGGAATAGATACATGGAATGATCTAGAAAACATCTCCCTTGCTAACTCCTACTCTCAGAGTTAGAAGTACACAGCTTTCATGTTATACATCAATTAAATAAATAAATAAATAAATAACCAATTAAAGTGAAACCAAAAGCATTTGTGCTTATGGGTATATTTATAAAAGACCCTCGAAAGAGTCTGTATTAAACTATTGTTAATTTTCTGCCATATAATTAGTCAGTGAACAAATATTTATTGAATTCACGGCAAAACATAGTCACTGAGGAGAAAACGGTGATCAAATTATAATCAGAATTCACATGAAGTCTTCTATGTAAAGTATAAGAGAGACATCCATGAAACAAAGTTACTTAACTCAAGGGCGATACGAATTTAAATAGGAAATAATGATGCTCATCAAAAATAAAGTTAGGAATTAAAAGAGAGGGCAGGACTAACAGCAAAAGAGAAGTAAGTGAAGGATACTCAGGGAGTGACTTCTTGGGCTGTGAACAGGTTAAGAGAGCTGGGGCTATAGCTCAGTTGGTAGTGTGTTTGTCTAGCATATGTCAGTCCCAGAACTTAATCCCCTGCATCAAACAATTTAGACATAGTGCCATAAGTCTGAAATCCCAACACTGATGAGTTGGAAGCAGGAGAATTCAAACTCAAGGTAATGTTCAGCTACATGAGATCCTGTCTCTATAAAAAAAAACAAAACACTGATAGATTTTCATGACTTGTGTCTTAGTTAGGGTTTCTATTGTTGTGAAGAGACGCCATGACCACGGCAATTCTTAATAAGGAAAACATTCAATTGGGGATGGCTTACAGACTCAGAAATCTAGTCCATTATTGTCATGGCAGGAAGCCTGGCAGCATGCAGGCAGATGTGGTCCTAGAAAGACAGCTGAGAGTTCTACAACAGGCAAGCAACAGGAAGAGAGAGTGACACAGACCTGGCTTGAGCATCCAAAACCTAAAAGCCCATGTCCAGTGACAAACTTGCTCCAACAAGGCCACACCTACTCCAACAAGGCCACACCACCTAATAATGTCACTCTCTCTGAGCCTATGGGGGCCATTTTCATCAAGCCATCATGGCATCTATTATAATCACACCCTCTTTTAGAGATCTAATCACAGGAGAAAGTTTTAGGTAAGGAAGTAGAACCTTCAGCTAGCATCACAGAAAGAACTTGTTCTTTCAAAAACAATAGTGGTTTTGAGTGCCAGGTGCTATGCTATTGCGTTGTGGAAACTGTGTTAGCTTTCAGAACAACTTTTAAGGTGAGTAGCCTCTCCAGTTGCTGTTCAGGCTGAAGCAGATCGGTTTAGAGCATAGAGCTAGAAGCAGTCAAAGCAACATGGCCCCCAATCCCTTAACTCTATAGTCCTGAGCTACCTATATGAATAGAGAAAGCTTATTTAAGGTACACTGTGAATACCAGGAGTGATAGTTCATATCTATAATCACAAAACTCAGGAGGCTGAGGCAGGATAATCAAGAAGTGAAGCCCATCCTAGGCTGAGTAGTGAGTCTGGAGCCAAAGTGGCTACAGGAGAGCCTGTCTTCAAAAGCAACAAGAACAATAAACAACAGTATTCCTCCATTAAACAAAGAGTGCTGAGCACACAGAATACAGCAGGCATGTGCTAAGTATAGAAGACACACAAAAAAAAACATATCTCTTAAAGTATGGATTAATGATGAAGATGAAAAATCAAACTTTTAAAATTATAAAATAGAATGGGGGAGACATTGACTTAAGATGCTATAGTTGGGTTACTCCCTTCCTGGGATGCTTTGGGGAAAGCTGTGAAAATTAAGTGATCCCATGGGGTGATTTTAAGGAGGAAAAAGGATTTAGCAAGCAGGCAAAGCATCGTACTAACAGGAAATAGCAAAGTAAATCAGTTGGCAGAGCAGACACATTCAGGAAGAAGGAAGAGAAGAAGGAGAAAGAGGAAGAGGAGGAAGAGGAGGAGGAGGAGGAGGATTAGGAGGAGAAGGAGGAGGGACCATCATTTCATGAGCTAAGCATGCTGTTAAAGGCCTATAGATAGAGAAGGGAGGATGGCAAGTTCAAAGCCAGGTTGGCTACGTAGCAGAATCCTACACAAACAGGGAGAATGTTAGTGAGGAGCTGAAGGAGGATAAAACAGCGTATTTTAAAAGTACATACGTGTGTGTGTGTGTGTGTGTGTGTGTGTGTGTGTGTGTGTGTGTATGATCTTAAACTTGAACCAACATGCCATGGGAGACAATTCTTCCTTCTTGCTTCCTTCCAAGCAGCACATATAGGATCTTGTTTACCACTGACCATGTTTTGAAAAGTAAAGCAAGTCTCAATGAGTTTCAATACACATGATCTGTATTTACAGAATGTATTTTCTGGCCATCATATAGGGAGGTAGAAGTCGGTAAACCCAAACCAGAAAATCCTTGCCTATGAATTAGAAATGACATTATTAGAAATCAAGACCACACACTTTAAATTAACACAGCTGAGAAAGAAGTCGGGCTTGGGAGGTTGCCTCAGTATTAAAGTGCTTGCTTTCAATCTTCAGAGCCCACAGAAAAAGACTGTGCATGGCAGCATGCACCTGAAATCTCAGCACTGGATAGCCAGTAACAAAAGGATGCCAGAGCCAGACAGTCTGGCTGAATTAGTAAACTCGGGGTTCATTGAGAGACCCTGTCTCAATAATATAGAACAATTGAGAAAGATACCTAACATCGACCAATGGCCTCTACAATTAAACTAAAAAGAAAGCACCATATTTATTTATACACATGCACACAGAGAGAGGGAGGGGTAGGGAGAGAGTGACTGTGTGAGAGGGAGGGAGAGAGAGGAGGAGAACAGAGAGAAAGGAGGTCACCATGATACCAAAAGCAGACAAGGGCAATGTAAACAAATAAAAAAGATGCAGTTGCATGAATTCTCAACAAAGTACTAGCAAGATAAATTCAACAGCACATTAGAGTGATCATACATCATGATCAGCTGGTGATTATCTCTTGGACACAAGTATGCTCAACACAAATGAATAAGTTTGACTCAACACATTATCAGAATGAACGATAAAAACTACATGGTCTCTCAATGGATGTTGAAAGCACATTTTACAAAGTCAACATCCCTCCATGATTCATCAAATTATGATATGGAGGAATTTAACTCTCCATAATAAAAGCTACACATGAGCAGCCTACTGCTAACGTTACATATGAACGGCAAAAATGTGAAAGAATCTCCATCAACTAAGATCAGAAACAGGACAAGGATACTCACTCTCGTGCTCCTGCCCCTTATACTGGTAAAATTAGCTAGAAAAAATAAGCAATAAAGTGAAAGAAAATAAATCAAAGGGAGCTAGAGAGACAGGGCAGTGAGTAAAATTTCTTGCTGTGCAAGCATGGAGACCTGAGTTCAAATCCCTCAAACTCACACAAAAGCTGACTGTTTAACAAGAGCAACTGTAAACCAAATGCTTTTATAGGAAGATGGGAGGCAGAGACAGGAGAATCTTCAATGCTGGGTACCCAGTGAGGCTAATGTACACAACAAAAAAATCAACAAAAGAGACCCTGTCTCAAGCAACGCACAAGGCAAAGACTGACACTACAGTATTCTCTGACCTTCGGGCATGAGTGTGCCCCATACACATGCAAACACACACACACACACACACATACACACACAAATATAAATCAAAAGGAAAGAAATCAAATTGATTCAATTTGCAGATGCCATGATTTTTTTTACAAAAAAACTCTAAAAGACTCCACTAAAATCCTGTTAAAACTGGTAAAATACGTGAAGTTTCAGGATATGAACTCCATATTGAAGGAGGGAAGCAAGATATGTATGTTCACTACAAACCATAAAGCACTAAAGAAATTAGAGAGGATCCAAATAGATACAGAGATACCCACCGTTCATGGACTGATGTCATTACATCATCCACATCAATCTACAGTGTCTGTATGACGCCTGTGAAAGTTCCCACGACAGCTGTGCGTGGTGGTGCAAATCTCTGCACTTGGACATGGGAGCAGGAAAAGGCAGAATTCAAGGTCATCCTCAGCTGTTAGCAAGTTCTAACCTGTCTTAAAGACAAAACAAGAGAGAAAGAAAGAAAGAAAGAGAGAGAGAGAGAGAGAGAGAGAGAGAGAGAGAGAGAGAGAGGGGGGAAGGGAGGGAAGGAGGGAGGGAGGGAGGAAGGAAGGAAGGAAGGAAGGAAGGGAGGGAGGGAGGGAGGGAGGGAGAGAGAGAAGGAGGGAGGGGAGAGAGAGAGTGAGAAAGAAAGAGAGAGGGGGAGAGAGGGAGAGAGAGAAAGAGAGAGAGAAAGAGAGAGAAGGTGGGAGAGAGGGAGGGAAAAGAAATCAAATGATAAGGATGCTAAGTAACAAGGAGGGCTCAAGGGGAGATGCTTGAATCTCACTAAGAAGGAGAAATAGGGTAGACCTATTGGGTGGATTGGGATGGGGGCACTGGATCAGGGATAGGTAAGGATAAATAGATACAGGAGAGATCATGTCCGGGGGAATGGAGGGATAGTGGTATATGAAAGGGCTGTAGAACTTTTATTATTATTACTAATTTGTTTCATTATATACTTTACATCCCAACCACAATTTCTCCTCCCACATCTCCTCCCAGTCCTCCTGCCCAGTCCCCCAGCACCACCCATTCCTTCATCTTCCTTCACAAAAGAGGAGGCCTCCCATGGATGTCAACCAGCCCTGGCATATAAAGTTGCAGTGAGGCTGGGCACATCTTTTCCTATTGAGGCTAGAAGAGGCAGCTCAGATCTTCTGGAAGAGCATCCAGTGCTCTTAGCTGCCGAGCCATTGCTCCATACCTACACCCATAATTCCCATAAACAGAAGACTGAAGCAGGACGATTTCCACAAGTTCATGATCAGTTCAGGCTAGGTAGCAAATTTCGAGCCACTGAGGGCTACAGAAGCTACTGTGTCAGCTGGCTTGGTATACATGGAAGGAAAAAAAAAAAAAACAAAGAAAAACTTTCTCTAAAGAAAGAAAGGGATGTGAGGTTGAAAAAACAAACCAAGTCCAGACTGCACACTGGAAGGACAGAAAAGATTAATCTGCTTAGAACTTCACAAGAAAATATAAACAGGGACTTCCAGACAACACAGTCTGAGCCCAGCTCTGATGACAAACTAAGTATGGAGATTCCCTCCAGCAACAGCAAGCAATTAGTGGATCAGCTTTCCTTGGAAGATACTACTTTACAAAAGTTAACCTTTAAAAGATCTGTTCATTCTTCTCTTATCTTCATGTGTGTTTTGCCTAAATATATACTTGTATCCTACATGTTTTCTGGGTGGCAGCAGAGCTAGAAGGGTACATCAGAGTCTCTGAAAGTAGAGTTAGTTAAGGATAGTTGTTAGCTGCCACGTGGGTGCTGGGAACTGAACCCAAGTTCTCTGCAAGAGCAGCAAGGGCTCTTAACCACTGAGCCATCTCTCCTGACACTTTAATTGTGAATAAAAACAGCAAAATATCTAGGAACAAATCTCACATACATATAAATGGACATGTGCTCACACACACACATTTGAACATATAACATATAATATGATATATGGTATATGGTATATGATATATAATATATATAAGAAGACAGTGACGAGAAGATTTAAATGAATGGATGGGTACAACATGTTCAAGAATTGAGGGACTATGTGTGGGAGCCATGTCATTTCTTCTCATGTTTGTGCATTCATAAATTCTCGATGGTAGCAACTTAAAAACATCTCCACAGGAAGCTTTGTGGCCTTAGTCACAGGACATAGACTTTTACATGGCAATGTTCACAAGGCAGTCATCTTTGAGTTTGCCTTTCCTCTTTCCCTTCCCTTCTTTCTTCCTTTTTCTCTGAGGCGTTCCTAGAACTCCACAGAGATAAAAGAGAGTTGACTTACTATGGCTAAAACATCCCAACTAGAGTCTAACTTCAAATTGATGGGATTCAAAAAGCAAATAGATGCCAAGGATCTGAGCCCTTATTCCGGCATTTCTGGGTATCACTCCAGGGAAAGGGTCTCATACACAGGTAATGCTGCTGCAGAGGGGATGGTGGGGCTGAGGGTCTATGAAGCCACTGCTCACCCAAATGCAACCTCCCTCCTCTACCTGGCCCTGAGCCTTCACTCGCTGGGGGTAGAAAGGTCAAGGAGGCCTAGTTCAAATATCATCACTGAACAGGCAAGGGGGGATATGGCGCTGCCACACCATCCCCACTATAAAGGGATTGGTATGAAGGAATCAGGGGCAGGGGCATGGGCAAGCTGAAAGAGATCCAACCCGCTACAGCATTCTGCATGGTCTATTTCTGCCACATGCAGTAAGAGGAGAGAGCTACACATGATTTCATGTGTTTCCTTTTGTTTCTTTTGTGTGAATGAGCATACACACATGGGATTATGCAGGGCTTCATATGCATATGTGTAGACTAGTCTCCACACATGTTCATGTGTTTGTGGAAATCAGAGGTCAGTCTTAACTGCTGTTCCCTGGGAGTTGTCCACTTGGTTTGTAAAGCAAAGTCTCTCACTGGGACCCAGAGCTCACCAAGTAGGCTTAGTTGACTGGTAAGTCCCAGGAATCCTCCTGTCTCTGCCTCTCCTGGGCTGAGATTACAAGCCACCACCCCTGGATTTTTATACAGGTGCTGAGAACAGAATCAATGTCCTCATAATGACATAGCAAGCACTTCACAGAGCCAGCTATCTCCTCGACCCCAAGAGTAGATTTTTATAGAGGCAGCATGAGCTGTCCCAGAACTCACAAGAAAAACCACTTTCCCTTTGACCATTCAGATCACAAGTGTTGGGTATCTCTGCACAAAGCAATTCTAAGAAATTTGTGTCTGTTCATTTCAGGCTCTCTGCTGAATAATAACACTGTCAGCCTCAGTCCACAAAACAATAGAGTCATAAGAATCGCCCCGACCCTACCCTGTCTCACATCCCACACACTGGCACTTGTGAGCTGGTGAGAACTTGTGAGACAAAAAAAAAAAAAAAAAGATGGGGGAAGTGGTGGTTTTGTAAAACGTCTATGTATAGAAAGAAATTTGGGTCAAGTTATCAAGGCAGTTTGGAGCTGGGGTGGACATCTCCCTCTGCTGCCTGTCGGTTCTTTTTCTTTGCATGATAACCAACAGAAAGAGTTATGGAGTCTGGAGAAAAGGAAAAAAGTCTTAGACTGAAAATTACCACCACAGGTGAGAGACACCTGCAGCAAGTCTAAGTCATTTCAGTAGTGGGATTTTTAAATTTCATGCATGTGTATAATGAAACGCAATAGATCATGTCTACACCCATGCATTCCTCCCTCTAACCCCTCCTGAACACCCTCAATACTCTCTCTTTTAACCTATGCCCTCCTTTTTATGATAAATCACTAAGTTCAGTTGGAGCTGCTCATGTGTGCATAGAAAGCCTGCCAGTAGCCACATCCTCAGTAAAGAGGATTCTTCTCCGACAGTGTCCGCTGCCACTAACTGCTCAGTACGCAGTGGGGCCTGGAGATCATCTGCCCTGTCTACGCGGGGATTTCAGCAGGTCTTGAACCAGAGCAGCTGTGAAACCATGATCTCAATAATCACGTGTTGCCCAAAAGGCAATCACTGCATACAAAAGGCAATCACTGCACAAGACTCCTCCCATCTTCTGCCCTTCCCTCCTCCTCTTCTTCAAGGCTCCTTGAGCCTGAAGTGTAGAGAGATCCGCACAAATGTCCCATCTAGGACTGAGCACCGAGTCTCTCATAACTTGGACCAATAATGCATCTCTCTATCGACTCTCGCAAGGGGGAGGGGCTTCGGGCCAAAATTGAAAGCAGCCCAGGTCTATCCGTTCTAGGAGCAGGGCAGACCGCAGGGAGTTTAAGCCTCAACATTACATTAAATCTACACGTCTTACATACATCACCAAAGCATACAGCTCCTTAAGTCTTCTCGGTACCAGGCTTTTCCCTAGCTCCAGTGGCATTTAAAGGGTGTGTGGCTGACAGCATGCACTATGCATAGAGCTCTTTGAAGAAGTCACATGGCCAGTTTGAAAGACTCCATAACAGTCACTCAGACATTTCCCTGCTGACATTAAAAAGATTCCCAAGTTAAGTAAACTGTCTGCTCCATAATTACGGCTAAGAAAGAGAGACTTTTCCCTTCACTTACAATCATACACAAGAATTTGTCATTTCTGACTCCTGACTGTGCTCATAATACTAATGAAAAACGGCATTTCCCCCTGAAAAAGAATTTTAGATGGCCACACCTTCAATAGCCAATAGAAAAATACTTAGCTTTTTTTTTTTTTTACTTTAATTTAGTACATCCAGACACTAAAAAGTTGATAATTAATCATTTTACCATTTTGGGGAGATTAAATTACATAGCTATTTTTTAAGTTACATTTCAGGGTGTGTGTGTGTGTGTGTGTGTGTGTGTGCTCGCGAGTGCGTGCGTACGTGTGTCTGTGTGTGTGTTTGTGTGTGTGTGTTGGGGGTGGGGAATTTTTCCTGGATGTTGAGACTAGAGGCTCATAGAAAAGTGCTGTACCAGTGGAGCCATATCTAAAGCCAGCCATGTTATGTGACTTATTACAGAACCCCCACTTCAGTTGGGCAATGTAGACTCATTTGTAGCACCAATAAAAGAAGAATGGAGTCTATAGTGCTTGAAACAATACTGCAAACCAAACCAAACCAAACAAACAAAAAATATATGAGGCTTGAATGGTTAGCAACCAAACTTCTTGCCTTTCATTAGTCTCTATTGCTTTAGAGTTGACAGTACGTGCCAAAAGAAAATACAGAAATATGTCATCAATGTCATCATGGAAAGATGCTGTTACTTGTGAAACAGACTTATTGGTGAGAACCTCCAACCAATTATTTCTCCTCTATCAAAATACCAGACAACTCTCAGTCAGAGAGTTGACCAACATATCTTTCACAAGATAAGAAAGTGGCCTACTTTTTTTGTTAAAGAAGTGAGGCTGGGTTTCCATGCCACGTGCCGAGAGTTCAGTAAACACGTGATACTACGAAAGCTCTGAATCCGTGAAGGAAGACACTAAGCACAGGTCCTACCCCAGAGAAAACAGAGCAAAATCCACACAAAAGCAAGATGGAGGGCAGGTAGGAGGGCTGTGTGGGTAAAGGTGCTTTGTTGACAGGTCCTGATGAGCTGAGTTTGATCCCTGGGACTCACCTGCTGAAAGGGGAGGACTGGATCTCAAAAGCTGTCCTCTGACCTCCAGAGGATTTAATTACTTTCGTATGTGTGTACAGACAGACAGACACAAGCACGTGTGCATGCACACAAATTTTTTTTTTTTTTTAAATTTAAGCAAGATAGCCTTGGTTTTAAAATGTTCTGAAAGTTTCCTAACCTATGTGAAACTCCATTTTTCTTCCGTCTCAGAAGATTAAGTGTTCTGTCAGTTCCTATCAGAGAGTAGAATCTCTACTTCCAAGAAGCCAGGTTATTTCAAGCCCGCTGCCTTTCGCTTGTCATTTGTCTAACCCTGAAAGCAAACTTTCCCAAAGGAATCTCTTATAAGGATCCGAGTGCTCCTGCTATTCCCAGTAGACTACTCCATTATTTTATCTAAGTTCTTACTGCACTGACCGAGCTTAGCCCAACAGAACCAAAAGGTTCCCTGCTGTCCTGTGAACAGAAATAAACCCAGGAGAGAAGCGAGATGCAATCCTTTCACTGCCTAGACTCACTAACTAAGTAAACAACTCTTTCCCTTTGCTTATTTTACATAAAATATTCTCATTTACATAAAATATTTACATAAATGATTGTGTGCAAAGCAGAATCAAGGATGACTTGAACCAGATTCTTTCAGGATTGGTGTTGCTTTCTGTCTCTTATTTTTCCAAGTGCAGGGATGCATAGGTAGGCAGGCGCTCTACCACTGAGCGGCATTGCCAGTCTTTCTGTTGACTTTTTCTTTTAAAAAAAAAAAAGTATCTTCCATTTCAACCTTTTCAGCATGCCTTTAAAACAGACAAGGACTCCAACTTGAAGCCTTTGAGCTTTAAACTGAAAAACTAATACAAAGAGCCTTTCTCCCAAAAGCAATGGCTCTAATTCAGGTGTTGGTGTGACTCTGCTAAAATACCAAGCTCTACTTGGCCTGCCACAGAGACTCCACTATAGTGACTGATTATAGTGACTAAACTCCATCATGACAAGGAGAATGTCCATTCACTCACAGTAGTGGCCTCAATCTCTAACAATTCCGGGCTTGATACATGAACTCAACTAAGGGTAGAATATATGGAACCCACATTGAAGTGAAGAGACGGTTTCCAGTACTCACAGGCGACAGCCCATGTAAGTTAACACTTCAAACAGAAATATTTGCTTTATTTTATTGACATCCAAAACCCAAGTTCTTACTTACTTGTCTTTACAGACATCAGATCAGCTTCTCCACTGGAAAGAAAGTAATAGCTGATGTCTGAATTGTTTGAAATAATGAAAAAGGTATGAGCGTGACGCTTTAGCAGAAAGTCCTGGCTTCAGTCCCCAGCACTGCATATACCTGGCATGGTAGTCCACGCATGTAATCCCACGACTTGAGAGGAAAGACAAGATGCTCACGGTCATCCTCAGCTATGTAACAACCTTAAGCTAAGTCTGTGATACGTGAGCTTTTGCAAAAAAAAAAAAAAAAAAAAAAAAAAAAAAAAAAAAAAAAAAAAAAAAAAAAAGTATGCTGCAATCATCCTATCCAGTTAAAATCCTTGATAATATGTGATTGATACAACAGTCTATTTGTGAAGTCTGTATGGAGATTCACCTCACACGAGCTGAGGGTGGCCTTAACAAGTGTCTAGGACTCTCTCGTTGTCATTTTACCAGTAGATGAGGCTGAATTTTTGCCCAGGACAGTCACAGGCGACGATGTTCTGCAAACGAATCATAGTAAAATCCAAGGAAATCTTAAGCACAGGGTGAAGCACCTTGGTGTTCCCAAGACACTTAACTAGGATTTGCTCCTGCGGTTCTGTACAAGGCATCGAAGGGAGCAAGTGGCTTGCCGGAGCCGCTCTGCATGGATGACATCACCGCTTGGCTTTCCAGACACACCTTCTTGGCTCTCAGTCTTTTGGCTCCCTTCCATGTAAACAAGGCCTGATTAATGCTGCAGAAGGCCTGTGAATCACGTATTCCACTCCCACAGGGGAAGTCAGAATGTCACTTTTTCCTCATTTTGTACACAGAGCATTGGGGTATTGAATGTGGCATCCCTAGCAACAACATAGAAACTGCTTCAGTGCCTAGCTGCCAGACTCGTGACACTTTATGTGAGAGCAGCTGACAGCTCACCCACTGGAAGGCCTGTGTCACCACCTGAAGCTGCATTCAGAGGACTGACCATTATGGCCAGATCACAAGCACATGGTAAACATGCCCTTTGATGTAGAGACACGGCGAGAAAAAAAGGGCATCTTTTCTATACCGCCCAGAGAGCAAATGGGATCCCACCATTCAGCCCCAGCTGCTGTACATTCACCAGAGCCTAGGTTGGGGGCGTTACTACCCTGCTATTGCTACTTTGGCCAGCTGGCAACCGCATTGAACATGTATCTAATCAGTAAATCAAGGGAATCCAGGAAAACTAAAAGAAAAAAAAAAAATCTCCCCCCAGCACAAAGAAGGAAGCTATAGTCGTCAATCTTTATGACCAGGCCACAAAAATAGTTGAATGGCTATAAACAGTCAGCAAGTGATTTGAAAGAATTTCACTTGGAGGAGGTAGTACCCTGGGCCATCAAGGCACCTTGGGGCCATGTAGAGATTTATAGAAGTACTGTGCTCCATCAGTCCGGAATGGTTCACCTCAGGGTGAGGATTATGCTGTGGCCTGGTTATTGGGCAAAGAACATTCCAGACTTATGAGTTGATTTACTTGTGCAGACCCTGAGAGTGGCAAGTATTAAAATAACATACTGGTCAAAACAATAGCTGTGGAGTGCTTCATTTTTTTCCCTGAAAAGACTGGGAGAATGGAGAAGCGAGCCTTTCATTTTTGTCCTTCCCATGTGACCTCCATAGCAAGCAACACAGGTGTGTCCCACTAGCTTCATGACATTTTTTTTCCAGAAAACCATATTGTTTTCCATTTCTGATAAGCAGGATAGGAAGGCTTTGGGGTCAATTAATTGAAAACTACTCAAGTCACTCTGAAGGAGGAAGTTTATGCCCACAGTCACCTCCAAGGTTAATGTATTTCTAATGAGGTCTGCTGCAACTTTTGACGTGCAACAATCAAAGGTAAAAAGCAAGCCGTGAAAAGTTAGCAAAGTGTTTGAATTCTTTCCATTTAAACAGAGAGAGAGAGAGAGAGAGAGACTAAAGATTCTATCATCCACATTTTAGAGTATATGTGTCACACACACACACACACACACACACACACACACGTAACATGCATGTGTGCCTGTGCTATGCAGGGTCTAATAGGCCATTCAGGGGAAGTATTTGATTGCTATGGTCAGAACATCAACTCAGAGACCCAGATTTCTCGCGAATTCCGAAAACAGACCTGGACAACAGAGTTACCAGACTAGTGAGTAAGCCCACATGCAAAACAAGAGAGACCATTCCAGTCACCACCATACTCAGGAAGAAGTGAAATGTCTACTTGGACTTCCTGGTTCTTGAGGTAGATCCCCAAGCCTGCCCTTTCAATTATTTGTGCTCCCTGGATCTTTTCTGCAGCACTCCTTGGTCCTGGCTCTGCCTTACAGGTGGAGCTTGTGAGATTCCCCAGTCTTGCCCAATACCACAGGGTATTATTATTACCTGCATTGCACAAGATCCACTTTCTTCGTCTCAGCATCACACAATTACAGGGATTCCATGGGTGCAACACAAACATTCTTCCCTAGCAAGTGCCACAGTTAGAGACTCCTCACCACCACCAATGTGTGGTGTGTTTTTATGATTTGACGTTTGGTGAGCAGAATTGCTGTGCCTCGGGTCCATATAAGGACACTAGAAATAACTGTTGGAATTCGGTTAGGACACACAAACATTAATTAAATTAATTAAATGTAGAGGCTATCTGTGACACTTGCTGTGGTGCTAATACCATAGATCACATGACAAGGATATTTCTGAAATGCTAGGTTAGATGGTACACATCTAAAATCCCAGCTCCTGGAGATGTTAGGGTAGTCTGAGCTATATAAATAGACACTCTGCAAATAACAAAGTTTCCTCCCCAAACTCAAGCACCAGACCATTTCAGTTTCCTTTAACTGGTATTTCTTTTTGGAAACAAAATGATGACAAACAAGAGCATAAGGGCTGGAGAGATGGGTCAGCAGTTAACAACACGTACTCCTGTTGCAGAGGAAAGGCCTGCGGTTCCTAACGCACATGGCAGGTGGTTCCAGTATCAGGAGATTCCATGTCATCCTCTGATCTCTCGGCACTTGCACTCAGGTCCACACACATATGTACACATAATAAAAACAAAATCTAAAAGGAAAAAAAAAAAAAAAACAATACTTCCTGTGTCGACTGAATTATTTTTGTTTTCTGCTCATTCTGAAATGTCATTACATTATTTTGTTGTTGTTCATTTGTTGACACGGTTGTTATTTGTTAGCATATAAAACCTCTAAATAATTTGGTTGGAATCTCAGAAAATAAAAGTCTGAATCCTCGGAGTTTGGAGGGTCAATTTTCCCATCTGTAAAATAGTTTGTGACTCTTTGTGATACTACATCGATCACTGATTCTAAAGTCATATCAAATAGAGCATCAGTTTGATTTCATTAGAGTATAGATATATTATTAAATAAATAGCAGTCGTTTGATTTTTTAAGTTGTGTGTGTGCTCTATGTTGTGTGTGCATGCCACACACAACATGAGATCTGGTGTGTTTTGATAGTTATCCTTACCTTCCACCTTGTTCTATGGTCTTCACCTCCTCCCCCTCCATAGGAATGCTAGGATCACAGCCCGGCACTACCGGATCCAGCTTTTATGTGGATTCCGAGAATCCAAACTCAAGTTGTCAGGTTTGTTCTGTAAGCAGTTTTATCCACGGATCCATCTCCCCCAACCCACTGGTAGTTTTAACAAGACACAAATTGATTTTTCTCTCACATATAAATGTGTTGGGATGTGAGCTGACCAAAACTAATATATGGCTTTCAATCTCCTATCTAACTACTCTGCCATGTCTTTAAAATGTTGTCAAATGCTCTAAAATGACTGCCAATCACCAGCCTTTAACTCAACATTCCAGCTGAAAAGAATGAGAAGGGGAAAGAGGAGCTAAGACTTCCTGCCAAGGGTCATCAGCTACATCTTAGACACACAGCCACACCAAGCGAGAAAGGAGGGTGGAATACAGACCTGTGCCTGGATGGCCATAGACATGGCCAAAGTTGAGCATTTCGATTTGGGGGATTCAGAGAAGGTTTAAAATCATCAGTTCCAATCTTTGCCACTGATACTAATTAGGTAAAACATTAATATCTAAGTCCTTTGTTTTCTTAAAATAATGAAGGTATATGTATTTTAATGGTAAGATCAAGAGGCAAATAATGGTTAAAAAATGTAAAAATAGTGTGTGCCTATGTAAAACTATGTAAGTTAATACCGTATAGTGCAGTGAGAGTTGGCTTATTCTTATTTATCTAATTACTATAGTTAATGTTCTAAATTCACATAAAATTCTTTATTTTGTTCTTGTTGTTATCTATGTTATTGCTTTGAGATATGGTCTTATGCAACCCAAGCTGAAAGAGGAAGGAACTCAGGGCACAGAAGTTGGGAAGCAAGAGACCAAGGGCAGAAGTAGCCAAACAAGGCTGAATGGGAAGCAAAAGTCATGGGGCAGTGACAGAGCTGATGCCGAATTGCTGGAGGGACTGCTGCCAGACCTTGTTGAAATTACTTTTGTTTTAGTTTTTTCCTTTCTTTCTGATTGATTGATTGATTCATTGATTCATTGATTGATTGATTGATTAAGACAAGATCTCACTCATACATAAGGTCTCCAGAATATATAAACTATATATGGGGGCTCACTACTGCAATCGCAAAGATCAGGAGGTAGAGGCAGAAAGATGGAGGAAGCTCTTAAGTCAGGTCCTTGTCCAATTTACAAACTGAGCCATCTCTCCTGGCCCTGTTTATTATTGTCATTTGTCCTAATTAGTATTCATTATCAACACAGACTAAAATCACTTAAAATAAGACACTCTCAATTGAATATTTGTGTTCATCAAGTTGGTCTGTGGGCATGTCTATGAAGACTTTTCTTGATTATTAATTGATTTTCGAGAGCTCAGCCCACTGTGGGCAGCGCCATTCCTATGAAAGGGTCATTGGCTGTATGAGAAAGCTAGTTAAACATGAGCCCATGAGCAAACCAGAGAGCAAGCCAGGAAGCAGTGTTACTCTGTGGATCCTACATCCAGATTTTTTTCTCTGACTTCTCTCACTGATACACTCAGAGAGGTAAGCTGAAATAAATAAACTCTTTCCTCCTCAAAGTTGATTTGGCTAGTGTTTAATCACAGCAACAAATTAAAAAATGATAATATCCATTGAGAATATCTTTATCAATAACAGTATAATTATAGAAGGATCCAGAAAGAAACATCTAAAACTCCAGTGTGCTCCAAGGAAATGTGTAGGTTTGCTGAGGGCATAAGAGCATTTCCTTGGCAGCCTGATTGACGTAAACTTTGATGAGTAATTCCCCTCCTAAATGACGGCTGTGGAGTTGCAGAGAGGAAGCCCCCTCCTTCATCAGAAAAAAAAAAAAAAATGAATCTGATCTTAAAATCTCTCTGAGGTGGAAATCTCAAAGTTTTTGCCATTTGGACAACAGAAGGAAGAAGTTAATCTAATCTGTTGTTCTGTTTCCATTTAGACTGAACCCCTAGGCCATTGATACTCCAGTTTTTACCTATAACTTCAAGAAAACTATAATCCGCCCCTCTCAATAGGGATAAGACCATTCTGTTTCTGTATCCTGCACACCACACTCATTAATACTTCCTCCTCATCCACCTCATCTACAAGAATCACCAGAAGTCCCTATCTAAGAGGACGTAACTTACTGCTTCCACAGCTGCTCCAGTGAAATGGCTCGTGTGTGTGTGTGTGTGTGTGTGTGTGTGTGTGTGTGTGTGTGTGTGTTACCACCATAGCCATACATCAAAGTAGCAGGTTGATTCTATGAATCGGCTAGACATAAGGTCGTTCACTGGCCAGACTTTCAGAACAACTACCGTAGGTATCATGTGGCTTATTATCTCAGAAATTTGAACTATGTGATTATATATTCAAGCATATACCAAACTTCTATGGATGTGTTTGCTACCAGGTCTCCATGTCACCTCTGTGCCTCATCCTTACCCACCCTGAACTCCCACTCCCATGTGTCTTGCTGTATATCTACTTGTGAACCTTTGAAGAAAACTGATTTGGACAAGAAAGCTTGAGAGGATAGCACGCTGACTCATTACCCTACAATAGAACTGCTGGAGCCTCGAGCTCCAGAGTGTGAGGATGTGTGTGTATCCATGACCATGTGCTGGCATGAATTGTGCACACTCCCCCAGACATTTGTGTCAGCCAGAGACTCAGAGAGGCAAAGAGAAAGAATGGCGGCATACCAGTCTGTTCTGAAAACATAAGTATTTCTCCTCCCAAGAAGTCCACAAAGCACCACTATCAACCACTTTAGATTTCCTTATTTTGATGCCATCACTAAGGAAACCCTTACCTTTTGTTCACCTGTCTTCTCTTTATTGAGTGACTACCTTCGAACATGTTCCCTGCCTTCAAGGTGCTTATAGCTTGATAAGGGAGAGAACTATTAATGACATTCTTACACAGATAGATGTAACACCACCAATGTAAACGATTCATGCACAATGGTGGCAAGACATAGCAGAGAGGAGTATTGTTATAGAAACCTACACAGAATGGTTCAGCTAAGGAAAGTGGACGGTGGGTCCCTGGGGATGTGGTAGCCATCTTGGGACTGAGTAAGACTTCAATGACAGAGAAAAAAGAACAGATGGTTTCAAGCTTAGAGGAGACCATGTCAAAGATCTCAGTCTGGGGCATTGTGTGAGACAAAGCATAGAGGAAAGAGGGACGGTGATAGGAGATGAACCTGGAAAGGTAAACTCAGGCTCCCCGGGGTGAGAGAGACATGAAACTAGAGAAGGTTGTAAAACCCAGAAGAACAAACAGCAGGCTGTCTCATTTTCACAACAGGTAATCTTCCTGGTGCCAGCCACATCAACTGTTGTGGTTCTTCTGCTCTTCCGGGCAGTATTTACCTTCGTGTGGGTAATCAATATGTAGTTGCTCCTTCATGGGTAATCAGCGAGTAGTTGCTCCTTTGTCTTTCTCCTCTAGTCACCTGTCTTGTCATCCTGCTCTGAAAAGTCTCTTTCTCCATGACCATTCCATTTCCCAGCCCTGGCCTCCCAGTGACATTACATTATAATTTTAATTAAAAATTAGAATTTGCTTTTGAGTCTTTACTTAAGCAAAAATTTTTTCAAGGTCCAGACACATGATTTACTGTCTTTTCATTCCCCCTTTTGACTTTATTTTTCTTAACATTTGGGGGGGCGGGATTCTAGAGCTAACAATGTCTGACTAGTCTATGGGATCATCATTACTTTCATTCTGGGCAGTCCCAGAGAATCCCCAGATGTCTCTCATAATCTCCCAGTTAGTCTGACAACTTACAGGTTTCACTTTTCTGGACATTCCCCTCAAGCATCCAGTCTTCCTGTTCAGTTCTGATGGTTCCTCTCTCAACCAGTTTCCAGCTGATAAGAGGTGTTCTCTCCTGCTGATATGCAGGACTGTGTCACTTCTGTGGGAAATCTATCTTCTTGATCTCTAGTCTCTCTCTCTCTCTCTCTCTCTCTCTCTCTCTCTCTCTCTCTCTCTCTCTCTCTCTCTCTGTTTTCTTTGTTAGGACACCTCTTCAAATAACCCCAGAGCTTTGCTCCATTTGCATATTATAGTTTACAATATGGAAAGTCTCCTGCCCATGATCCCATTTCCCCTTCATTACAGCTTCAGCACCAAATTTTACCTTCTCAGGGAAGTAAAAAGACTGATCCCAGGCCCATCGTTCCTTGAAGAACCTGTGGGCATGATGTCTCTAGTGATACCTCTGAAAAATACACAGAAAAAAAAAAAAAAGCATGGTAGCACGAGGTTGATAGACTAGCTGACCTTGAACGCTTTGAGAGGATGTCTTCTCATACCCACAAGATGCATTTCCTTAGGGGTCATTGAGGATGCTGTTGAGTGCCGAAAAAATATTTGAGATACAACAGTGTTGAGGAAAATTTGTTTTGGAAAAGGCAATTTCAGTTGGACATGCTTGCATGCTTGTAATTCCAACACTGGGAAGCTGAGGTGTGCAAATTACTGTGAGTTAGAGGCCAGCCTGGGCTACACAGTGAATGCCAGGTAATCCCAGATGTCGATACCAACTGTCTTTCTCCATTGTACCCACTGTCCTCTCAGCTCTGCAGAGCCTCCAGCTTCTTTCCACACTCTTTGCCATTTCTCATCATGCAATCACTGCCTTAGAATGCTTTTGAGGCAAGTATGCTGAGCCAAGGTATCAAAGAGACAAAATGTCAGGGTACCGAAAGGGTGAGCAGGTGGCAGGAGCCACCCTCAATACCATGGTGAAGACTTGGCAAGGAAAGATACACCAACAAAACTGGAGCCAATGTCTTGCTCACTCAAATGACAGTCACAATGACAACATCTCCATTGTATACTTCAGTAGGCCTTGGTTACAGGAATTCCAACAACCAATTCCTTTGAAAAGTGGAAAATACCTTCCCTAACTTAGACTAATCGCCCATCAGCATCCGGGGAACGAGTATTGTTAGTCTCTAACTCTGCAATGGAGGCAGCTGACAGCAGTGCCAAGTTTCCTTTCCTTGAAACAGCAATCATAGAAGACTTTGAAGACCTCAGTGGCCATCCCATCCCCCTGTTCAAAGCCACCTTTTCAACACAGAAAGCCAGAAAACAGAGAAATTTATGACTGGCCTTGGACCACACACCTGGTGGAAGATGTCAGGGTCAGAGCACAACTTAAAGTTGTTAGCGTTGTTAATTGTTTGGATGGCTCCTTCAGATACAGAAGGAAGAAAGAACTGAGCATAGCAAATAAATTAACATTTGGGTAAAAAAATAACGAATGCAAATTAGTTCTTCCATCAAAGGCTCAAGGCTTTCGTTGAAGAGTCAGGTGAGTCACACTTATTCTAGGCATAGTCAGAGACTCCTTGTGATTTTCTGTTTCTTAAAGCTTCGCATTAAAGTACCCATAGGAAAATGGGGTGAACAGGAGGGGCCTACATAGTCAACCTGTACTTTTGATGGTTATACTGTATTGAAGCCAAACCTTCTTCACACCTGCAACCAGAAGGAAAATAAAATGTATTAAAAAAAAATTCCCCATTTTAATTTTTTCTTACTTTTGTCTATGTATGTATGCATGTATATATGTAATATGTTCATGGGTGTACAGGTATGTGTATGTATGTAATATATTCATGGGTGTACAGGTATGTATATGTATGTGTACATGTGTGTGTATATTTATATGTATGTGTTCATTATGTACATGTATATGTGAAGGCCAGAGGATAACTTCAAGTGTTGCTTCTCAGATGGCATTGCTTGCCCCACACTCTTTCGCTTGTTTGTTTAAGAAACAATGTTTTTCATTGACATGGAGTTTACCAAGTAACAGACTAGAGTGGTCATGGAGACCTGGAGACTTGGGACCTGCCAGTCTCTGCCTCCCCAGTGTTGAAGTTACAAACATGCCTCTACATCTAGAGTTTGAACTCATGTCCTGTTACATACAATGCAGGAACTTTACCAACTGAGCTAACTCCCCCTCTATGTTACAATGATACTGGGCTAGCCCACTGCTGCAGAAGCTGTTTTGCTTTACACAAAAGCCAAGTGCTGGGTTCTTGAAGAAGAGGGTGTCAGGAGCATGCTGCAAGCACAGACAAAACAGCTTCAGAAACAGTCTCAGCACTCGGGACAGAGCTGTGACACAATCCTCAGGGTCTGACACAAATTCTCAAGGCCCCTTAGCCACAGGTTCAAGACCTCTTAAGGCATGCTTGCAGGGTCACAAGTTTTTCAAATGCCAAATGTGTGATGTCTGAGCTGTAATGCCACGCTGTAAGGGCAAGGCAGAGCGCTCTGCAGAGCACAGTCTGCTCGTCCCACTCTGCTGCCTATGCAAACCATGATTATGTGTTTTGTGATGACTTTTCTCAAACATGATTTATTTAAACTTTGACCATGAAAAGAAACTATAACTCACAAGAAGATGAAAATGATGCCTGCCAGGCTGACTCTCCTTTAACCTGGTTTTTTTCTTTTCTTTTCTTTTCTTTTCTTTTCTTTTCTTTTCTTTCTATTTTCCTCTTTTTTTTTCTTTTCTTTTTTTCTTTTTCTTTTTTTTTTTTTTTAAGTACAAAAGGATCCGGGAGTCTCTGATAATGAACATAATATATGATTGTCATAAAAAGTTCACTCTCCTTTCAATTTCAATTTACCTCACTATAAATCAGAGATCCACTTAATCAAATATTCTTCCACTTTAATTGTTTTATCTTGCTTTTATGTTAAATCTCACTGAGTTATGGCTGGCACCAGTCTTCACATTATAGAGAAAATGTCAGTGGTGGGCCCATAATTAGTCTAAAACTCAAACATTGGTTCTGAACATTAACCAGATCAGAGGGGGCCCTCAAGATCTCACTGGACTGGGGAGACAAACCCAGGTCGAAAAGTAAACCAGGATTAGTGAGCTGGCCATCCATCTGCAGTCCTCATGCAGAGTGTGGGGTTTGGCTTTCAAACAAACTAGGATTTTTTTTTTCTTTTTCATAAATGTCTTTCATTATTATCTTATAGGCATTAAAACTCTGTTTGGTTGTCTCTTAAATTCCTCAGTCTGAAACTGTCCATTTAAGAAGTACAGATGCTTGCCTGAACTAGCCCAGTGGTTCCCGTGAGAAAACACAAGCATAAGGCACACAAGTAAGGCTCACAGTCAACCTCTGGGAATCGGGGGAAATGGCCCTTTTAGGCATTATAAGGGACGAGAAACTGTCTCTTATGTGTAATCCAGTTCTGTAAACAAGAAAGGGAGAAAAACTGAAATTCATGTTATTCGTAGATAAGTGCCATTTGGACAATGTCTACAGGGGAGCTGTAGTAGACGTCATGCAAATCGAGCACATCAGAGCTTGAGCCCCAGCCAATGCTGTGCGGACACAGTGTACTTAAATAGATCCTTTGACCTGCAAGCAGATAACTGGTATCATTTTGAATGGTGCTGGAGATTGGAAACAGGGCCTCGTACGTACACTCAAAGCAAACAGTCTACCATTGACCTGTATGCACAGCTTCTAGTATCGTTTTTTCAAGTTTAAATTTTTATTAATTCTAAAAATTGTTTAAGTACACTGAGTGAATGAGGATAGATTCAAAACCAACCCATCCATTAAAAAAAAAAAAAAGCAAGATTTTTTTCCAGAGCAAACCAGTGCCTCTAGAGGTTTATGTATTTGTTTTGAATTTCATAGACAAGCAGGGAAAAGGCATCTTGGATATTTGGGGATAAAGCCGTGTGCTTTTCACAAGACTTCCTTAATAATATCTGTATAGTAATATCTGTTGAAGTCTTCTGACCCATTTCCCAAAGCACACATCCAATTACAAACTCAAAGCTTCATTGGAACCGTCTAACACAGAACAAAACATATATTTTATATTAATGGAAAGAGTAACTATTTTTCGTAAAATCTGAAAAGTAAAAATAAATTCATTCAGGGAGTGTGAACTTTATTTCACGCACAAATATAAATATTAATCATCATTAAAAGTATTGCTTAAAGTTGGAAAAGCCTGCTGTTGAGGCTGTGGATATAGATTAGGCCTGCCTGCAATGGGGTTCAATCTCCTATTTGAAGAATAAATAAATAAATAAATAAATAAATAAATAAATAAATAAAAACTCACACACACACATATATTGTTTAAGTGATCTTGAGCACCAAGATAACAGAAATATTCAGAAAAAAAGAACTTGAATCATAAAAAAAATTACTGATAGATCTCATTATGCAACTGCTTATAAAGTACTGGTATATGCTATTACACTGATTGTTTTAATTTTCATATTTATTACCAACATCGGACACATTTGGTGAAATGTGTTTTAAGAATATAGATACAAAATCACTATAGAATTAATCTAGAATGGAAACGAAAAAAAAGACATGAAAAAGATCCCATTACAGGAAAAGCCTTCATAGGAGACATTGTTCACATTTCTGCAAATGGAATTTTCTGATTAACTGCCATATATTATATTATTTGAATAACTTTAGGAAAGATTAATTCCAGAGCTCTGTCCCCAGCAATATTTTTTCCTGGCTGAAATTGGGCTTTAAAACAAAAACGTCAGCAAGGCAAACCAACCATTCAAGTTACAGGCTCCGAAACTTCGAGTGCAGGCAGTTAAAAGTGATTTAAGAAAGGCAGAGGGGTAAAAAAAAAAAATCATTCTTTCACAAATGCGTATGTTAAACTTGTAAATTGATATATCAAAACCACAAGCGGAATATAGTAATTTGTCTCTTTGCCTGCTGTGGCGTCTCCGCAGCTGCCTGCCAGATAATATACCGATTGTAACTTCGCTAATTTACAGAGCCTTTAAGGCTAATCTCCCGGGCCAGCCTAAAGGGCTTCTTCATCCATTGAAATGCCAGAATAATTGAAATTGTCTTCAGCAGACAGTCAGGCAATAATGAATATTTTCTCTGTTGATTGCATGCCAGGGTTACACATAGGGTTGCAAACAGAAATGATTCCAAACGCTAAGCCTCCCTGGGGAGGGACAGCCGCTAACCTTTGGCACTAGTCACAATACCCAGGGCTTCCCCTTTTCGCGGAGTCCCAAAGCCAATGACGCCCACAAGCTTCCGCACCCCCAAAGGCAGCACATTTGCCAAGTGAACAATGGTGCCGGTGGCTTCCCTGGGTCTCCAGAGGCAGATTCGAGGCTGGGAAAGGTAGTGACTGTGGATTTTCCGATGGGGACAGCAGGAGAGCTGGGCAAGAGACTACCGTGGGAGTCTGAGGAGAGGCATTGAGGAGGCATGAGCAGATGCTTGCCTGTCAGCTGAGAGCAGCCTTTCCCATCACTTTGAATGGCCTTTGTCAATGCTAGGGTAGTTTCTTGCTTCAGAATCGCACTGCTTCACCGAAGTCTAAATAATGTCTTGGGTGAAATTAAAGCATTCAGTAGCCTGGGCAAGTCACTAATAGCTTTGAAAAGTCTAAAGACTATTTAACTTTCGGCTGGGGAAAGGTTAAAAGGTAAAAAAAATCCCTAGAAGTTTCGTCAGATCTTTAAGATATTCAGAGTATCGCTGCGCTCTTGGTGTGATTTTGAGAAATCAAAATGAAATGAATTTGAATACAGAAAAAGGACCCCCTTCCTTTAAGACACAAGTGGATTGAAACCACGTCAAAAAAAGCACAACAGGTTACTAAAGCCAGGAAGGGCTGAAGAACCTACTGTTTGTGTGAGACTAAGCAACAGCAGTAAGTGCATTGAGCCTTTGCTTAGTTATCTACAGATGCTTAATGGAATGCTCCCGAAGTTACATACTCAAAACAGCCATGATTGTTGTAAACGTTTGTTAGCCCGTCCAATAACGTTCCAATTGGGAATCCAGGCACAGCTGAACTGAGCTGGGCAGTTCTGGCTCTGATTCCCTCACAAAGTTGCCTCAAGCTATTGTAGATACCCGAGGTTCAGGAGCATCTGCTCTCAGAGTGTCCTCCACAGCACATCTGATGCTGGTTGTGTGCGAGCAGGATGTGTGTAGATCACCATACACATCTGCAGAGAGAATACTGAGAAGCACCATGATGTCTTTACCCAGAGCCTACAGTCCAAGATGGAAGCCACCCAGCCTTTGGTGCCTCGCTTGGGAGTCACATGCTGGCATTTCTTATTTATCTCTTGAATGATGAATGAGCCCTATATTATGAGAGACTATGTGTGAGGCTACCTGAACAGTGTTCCTCTCAGGGGCTGGCATGGTGGTCTGTAACCTCAGTATTATGTGGGATAGAGACAGGAAGTTCTCTGGGAATTACTGGCCATGAGGTTAGGTCAGGGTCCAATGAGACAGCCTATCTCAAAGGAATAAGGTGGAAAGTGATGGACTGGGCCACCCAACAACTTCATCTGGCTTCTATATGAACGCATACACCCATACACCAATCACACACACAGACACACACACACACACACACACACACACGGGAGGAGAGGGGGAGAGGGGGAGAGGGAGAGAGATGCTCTGACCACATTGCTAGTCTACAGCCCCTTCATCAAGTGGCAATACACACACACACACACAAAGTTAAAGATGAAGTTTCACGGGACTTGGGTTTGCATTTCTAAGAAGGAGAGGCATTCTGCCCTTTTAGAAAAATCTGTATTTTAGTAGTGCAGCAACAGCATAGTAAAATCTTTCCAGAGAGCTACGAGACCCTGGAGGAAGGCTGTGATTAACTTTGCAAAGGATGACTGATTCCTCTCGGATATGACTAGAATAATTTTCACTCTCCTGTTTGTCTATGGGAAAATGGAAGCTCATATCCGTGTCTTGGAAACAACAAAGAGCTGGAAGCAGATTTGAGGTGAGGAGTGTCTCCCAGTAAGCTATGTCCTGTTTCTGGACTCTTTGCAAGTATCCCAGAGTTCCCGTGTCTGGTAAAAAGCATATGATTGCAGGTCTTCCATCACTCTTTCAAGACAATGGCCAAAGGACCAGGTGCTAGAATTAAAGAGGATCTCTCAAAGTATGACCCATTTGTGAATTCTTTGTCACCAATGGGCACCAAGGAAAGCCATTAATTGGGACCAAATGCTTAGGAAACTTTGTAGCCATTTGATATTACAGCAACCTTGTTTTTAAAGAGTCTCATGTAAGGCATACTAGTCACAAACTCATGCTATACCAGTGGATACCAGAGGATAGCCTTAAACAACCCTTCGCCTGCTATTTCCCAGATTGCTGGGACTACGGAGATACAGACAAGACACATTTTCATCATGTAGCCGTGAGTAGCATCTCTACTTAATCCTATCAGTTGTTACAGAATGGGTTAAGCACCAAACCAGTTTTTTGTTTGTCAGACCATACAGATACTGGCCATTAAGGAAGACTGAAGTATTCAGAGATGAGTAAAACAAACTTTCACACGAAAAACTGTCCAGGGAGCCTATACTTAGAGCTTTATAACTGTAGTGGCTTGCTTGGTTAGAAAGGAAGGAAGGAAGGAAGGAAGGAAGGAAGGAAGGGAGGAAGGGAGGAAGGGAGGAAGGGAGGAAGGGAGGAAGGGAGGAAGGGAGGAAGGGAGGAAGGGAGGAAGGGAGGAAGGGAGGAAGGGAGGAAGGGAGGAAGGGAGGAAGGGAGGAAGGGAGGAAGGGAGGAAGGGAGGAAGGGAGGAAGGGAGGAAGGGAGGAAGGGAGGAAGGGAGGAAGGGAGGAAGGGAGGAAGGGAGGAAGGGAGGAAGGGAGGAAGGGAGGAAGGGAGGAAGGGAGGAAGGAAGGAAGGAGCCAAAATTAGTACTGCCACAGTGGATAGTGAAGAGCTGGCAAATCCAGCCACAATTAACGATTCTCTGATATTTATATGACTGTTACTCTTGGGCTAACACTGGATATGGAGATAGCATTAACCAGGCCTATCTGTGAGATGTGAACTTTTTTTAAGATCATATGTAGAAATTGTCCCCACAAGCTGGTTTATACCAGAGTGGCTCACCTCTTGCATGTGATATGAAGCAGCTGGTTACAAGCCTTAGCTGGATTTCAGTTCCAAATGCAGCATTGGCTAACTGGGTGGCCTTGGTCTTTTCTATGCCTCCGATTCCTCAGCTCCAGCATGAGGTGGACAATGCTTATCGTTCTAATTGTAAGGTTAGTAAATGGACGTAGTATATTACATAGACAAGAGCAGGTCATCTAAACCCTTTTGATATTTATTCATCCCTGCCTTAGTCTCCGAGCTCACTATAGCTCTCATCAACAACAGGCGACTAATCCTTACCAGGAAGTTCCCATATGTGCCAATAAGAGTATTTGGGAGCTGAGTGGAGTGGAGGTCTGTGCGTGCAATCCTGGCACGCATGCGTGAGGCTGAGGTTAAGTGCTTGCGTTTCAAGCTTAAGAACCTGATTTGATCCCAAGTACATGCATTTGTAAAACTCTGGGCATAGAGGCATGCACTTGTAATTTCCAGCACTAATAGGGTACAGGATAAGTAGATTCCTTGGACTCGCAAGCCATCCACCCTAGCCTACTCAATGAGCTCCAGGCCAGTAAGAAACCCTGTCTCAAAAATAAAATAAAAAGGGACAATATGTGTCATGAATAAAAGCCAAGGTTGCCCTCTGGCTTCCACAAGAATGTGCATACTTGAGTATGCTCCGTATCTGTGCCCACACGTAAACACGGACACACGTGCACACGTACAAAGAATCAAGCCGAAATGATATCTGGGGATTATTAGGAAATAGTATTGACCTAATCCTTTTAAGATATTTATAATCAGGGGGTGATAGAACTAGAAAGCATAGTAAATTGATTTAGCTGAGAGAGTGAAGAAACTATTGGTACAACTAGAAAATGAAAACAAAGAGAAAACATCCTCTGAAGAGTCGCAACTTCATAGAGTAGACACATAAATGAAGGCAAAAGCTGTGTGGGGCTTCCATTACACAATCCAGAAATCAACTGAGCCAGGTAAGGCATGCAGGCACTGCTCCAGGGGCACCGTTATCCCTTGAGAACCAGTGCATTGGCATGACTATGGCTGTCAAAGATACTTTACTGGGACAGCTGCACAAAAGACATGGGGCGGTCAGACATTGCCTGCATCCATACATCCCTGCAAAATACACTGTGCTGAAAGGAGCAAGACCATAATAAACTAGGTGAAAGGCATGTGGTGCACAGGATCCCTGGCCAGCAAGGAAAGGAAAGAGGACTGGGTTCATTATCTATCTACAGTTGCTAGCAAAAAAAGTACAAGCATGCTCAGTCCTGTAATGGATCTATCCCAGTGGAGACCACCGGAAACAGTTGACTTGGTGGAAACAACTCTGTGCAACAAAACCTTTTTATATCCCCATTGGCTGGAGTTATTATATTGCCTAGGCTGGCCTGGAGCTCACAATCCTTCTTACCCAGTCCCCAAAATGCACCACAACCAGACCTGGCCGAAAATTAAGTAATAATAGAAACAAGGTTTTAACATGTGCCACCGTGTACATATATGAGTGTTTAGTGTGTGTGTGTGTGTGTGTGTGTGTGTGTGTGTGTGTGTGTGTGTGTGATCAATCAGAGGTCAACATCAAACATTTTCCACAATAATTCTTCATTTTATCTTTTGAAATAGGGGCTCTTAACTGAACTCAGGGTTCACCAATTTTCTGAACTAGCTGACCAGAGAGCTCCAGGGATCCACCTGTCTCATACCCCCAGTGCTATAGTTACACACTCATACACTCAAGACCAGCTTTTATATGTGTTCGGTGAGTCTGATTGTAGGCCCCCGTGTTTGTATGGCACACACTGCACCAATTGAACTGTCTCCTACCCACACCATGCATGAGATGTCACTGTGGCTGACTAGTGAAATCTCCAATCCCTGTCCTCTAGCCAACCTCCTGCCCAGCGTCTCATGTAGCTGAGACTATAGGAACATGTGTCAACCAATGGGCATAGAGTTTCAATTCCATAAGCTAAATTATGGAGACAGACAATGGTCATGGTTATACATTTTGAAAACATTCGCTATTACGAAACATTAGAGATGGCCAAGATGGTCCGTCTCATGCGATGTGTATTTTTCCACAACAAAATATATAGCGAGAAAAACATCTGTCATGTCAACATATAGGTCACAGTTAAAAGCATCTAATTCCTTTTTAAGACAAAAATACTTTGGAATCATTTTTAATCACCAAGGAAATGCTATCTTCGTTGCTTCTTGAACCTTCCCATAGTCCTTCAGGACTACTCTTACTCACTCAATTAATTCTAAATGGTAAGGTGGACATGCAAAATCCCAAACATTGAAAACCAAATATATATATGGAACGTTACGCTAACTCGGTCTATCCTATCCTGATTCCTTGGCATTGCTCCCATTCTATCTATCCCCCATCACCACTAACACACACACACACACACACACACACACACTAGCTCCAATGAACTTAAAAGGCATTCATTCTATTAGGCTGTAGATGTAGTAGCTCGTTCAGTTGAGTGTTTGTGTGGCATGAGCAAAGACCCAAATTCAGTCCATAGCATGGCATACACTGGGTTTGGTGGGACATGTTTGTCATCCCAGAACTCATGAGTTAGAAGTAGCAGGGTCAGAAATAGAAGTAGGGTGATCAGAGATACAAGGTCATCTCTCGGCATCTGCCCCAACTCCATAAGACAAGACTCAGTACTCCTCCTTTGTGCTCAGAGCATCCGTCATTTGCTTTTCCCTCGCTCTACAAAAATATTGCATCCCACTTCCTGTCATCTCTCAGAACCTGGGACCACGACAATTAGTTGTCACTTGATGTTTGTTTATTTATGAATGGCAGGATTAGTGAATGTACCGTAAAGGTAATTGAACTCTTCCCAGTGACAGGTTAACATAGGCAAGTCCTAACAAGAGAAAAGATTATGGACCCTCAGTCAGATGAAGATTGTAGATCAAATGCCTTCCAAAGTTTAAAAATAACAAAGAAATAAATAAGGAATTAAAATTTCACTCCATTGTCAGTGTGAAAGGGTCACAATGACACACTGAAAATGTTGCTACTAGTGGTTTTTTCCACTGAAGATTTGATTTGAAACTTTTTTCACTTTAAATTCTAGATCTCTGACAAATAAGTAGACCACTCATCAGAGATCTATCTCTCTGACAGGATGAACTCTGAAGAGCATTGGAAGGGCCCCTGCTTAACACTTTGTTCTAATTGTTGGGTGCAAGCATCCTCATTTAGAGTTTCCAGATTAAAAGTTAATTTGCTTTAGACCTGCCTGCCGCAGACCATTCCTCTTGTTGCTTATGAGGCTAAAGGGTAATTTTCTGCCTCTTCCCACCCCCTTTGCCGGAGACAATAATCCACTCTGTCTCCTCTTAATTAAAGCAAACAGCCTAACTCACAATAGTTGTCTAAGAGACCTCTCATTCCCTCCATGCAAGGAGCTAATTGATTCCCAAATGATAATGGTGTTTACATTAGAAAGCCAAACCTCTTGTATTTAGTCCTTAGCGAATCTTAAACCTTCCAGTCTTGTGAAAATCAAATCGCCAAAATACCTCCATTGTAGCCAGCAACTCTCACAGGGCTCCAAGTCTCAGTCTCAAAATATTTGACAACCTCACTGGGTGATTACTGGTTTCCACACAAGCCTTGTGGTTCCAATTCATACAACCAAGGAGGCACCATTGGAATTTTTCACGGAATCACATGTGCTATTTACAACTGTTATCTTACAATAAAGTCCTCCAAGGCAACTCTGGGGCCACAGGTAGAACTGGATTTTTTTTTTTTTTTTTTAAGGGTAATAATGTTTAAGTCATATGGAATAGAACTGGGAAGTGTAAACCTGATAAGCTGAAAGACACATGAGGAACTGTTGGAAGCTGTAAAGGGGAGTGTCCACTGCTAGGTGTTTGAGATAACTTTCCTGGTTCATACAATCGTGTCTACACGTCTGATTTACCAGCCCTTGTTTGGGAAATCACAGGAGCAATGCTTTGTAGTTTACACTCTGTATTTCCACGATTGCAAACGAAATTTTCCAGCATCTGGGGTTTTAATTAAGTCAGTAGATGTCTCAAATGTCCCTGCTTAGAAGTTCAAACAATAGCCAAAACAAGCTGCAGCTTTTACTGGTCATCTCTCCTGGCCTTCCCCAGAGCCATGCCCAAATATTATAATTCACTTTTCATCGCACTTAAGATGAGGCAGAGCTCCTCGGCCCCAATGGCTGTTTGTCATGCAAGAGAGGAGCAGGAATTCCGCTTTCCTGAAACCGGGTTTTGTTTTTAAAGAAGCCATTCTCTCTCTGTTCTTGAACATACTAAATTACTAAATTGCTCCAGCAACCTAAGGGGGTGGGGTGGGGGTGGGGAGATGCTTCCATATAATCGCTTTCTAAGTAATTAAAACAGCAACTAATTTCTCCCATAATTAAAAAAGTTTGCTCATTGACACACACATCCATCCTAATATCATATGTAGCAAATATTTTTTCACTTTTAAAAATAAACCACGTCCAGTGCACCAGGCTCTCTCCTTGCAGGAAAGACTCACTCTACCGAGCATCTTTCTCTGCTTTCCTTTTGGGTACAGATTGCCAGCCTTTCTATTTTTTTTTTTTTTTATTTTTATTCACTTACTTTTTTAAAGTGGGATTGAACCTGGGGCCTATAAAGCGCTAGCTAAGCAAGTTATCCAGCCCACTGAGCTACCCACCAAGCCCTCCTCCTCCTCATTCTATTCTTCCAGCTCATCCTAAAGCAGGTTTCCTTTCACTAATTACCCCATGGCTAGGATATTATCATACCAGTGCCCCAAACATGCCACCTTGATAAACTATAGAAACACAGATAGTAGTGACAGGCTGTAGACAGACAATAGATGCCTCTATAGATGTACAGATAGGTACATCTATCTGTACATAGGTACAGATAGATAGGGTAAGTAGGTAGGCTTTCATAATAACTGTCATTTGTAGCATGTTCATTCAGGATGATATTTCACAAACTAGGGAGAATTAAATCTCACCAGGGTTACCTACTTTATCTAAAGTTTTCCTACTCATCCATAGCAGAAATACCAACATCCAAAGTTGCAAAATAGCAAGTCTCTCTACTCCCTGCCAACTGTTTTCAGAAGACTTCAATAAAACCTGGTATGATGGTGCACACCTGTAATCTTAGTTCTAGAAAGGCTGAGACAGGAGGACTGCCATGAGTTGTAAGCCAGCATTGGCTACATAGTAAGTACTAGGTCAGCCAGGGATACATAGCAAGACCTTGTTTACATACATATATAGTGTATGTATTTATATATTATATTATATATTATAATTTATATAAAATATATTTCTCAGTAAATAGAACTCTTATCCTTTACAGTCCATTTCACATCACTGTAACCCTTAATAAAAAGGAAAAAAAATCTAAACTTTTTTTGCCATTAACTTACCATTAAGGACAAGAGTGTGCATGCGTGTGTGTGTGTGTGTGTGTGTGTGTGTGTGTGTGTGTGTGTGTTTCCAGGATTCTGAATTTAATGTCCAATACATGAAGACTCCAAAGACTTCAAATTTTCTGAATCCTGGAATTCTGCACTGTCAAACATTATTTTAATAAATGACTCATTGTCTGGGACTTGAGACATTGTGTTTTGTTTAATTAGACTGTTTTAATTACATTCTTTAACAGGAGTGCTCATGTGGGTGTTCAAATATCAGCATTTGTGCCAGTGTGTCCAGAGCTGAAAACTATGGAGTTTTTGTTATTGTTATTTCTGTGGTCATCACCTTAAGGTCGCCTTACCAACAGACCTCAAATTTCTTTTTAAAGACAGGGGACATGGCGTTTTGTGCTCAGGAACGAAAGTATAAGAACAGAAGTAGGAGAGGCTTTGGAGGAACAATGGAGGGGGGGGATTCAAAAAGAAAGTTGAATCCTCTGCTCTCAGCTGAGTGAAGTTTAACAATCTGCCTCTGGCCAGAGGGGTTGATCCTGGGTTCTTACTGTTGTGGAAAGGGAACCTGGCTTGAGCTTTGAGCGGTAACATCCGGGGACCCTCCCCTGTGGCAGGAAAAAGGAAAGAAAGGCAAATGAAAAGCTGAACTCTCCAGCTGCCCACTGCAGCAAGATAAATTCACAAGAAATAAACATCAGTATCGATGCTTTCAGCATCCCGGAAACTGAAAAGCAATTTTCATAAACTCGCAAATATAGCTTGAAATAACATAAAGCTTAAACCGTCTCTTACAAAGGAATGCCTCTTCTGAAAGGATTCCAGAAAACCATGAAATGCAGCAGATAAGGCTGTGCCAATTTGTAAAGCTCGCCACAATCTGCTTCTCTCTCGTCTTTCTTTTCCGCTGAGCTTTGTTACTGAAGAGCTCACAACAACAACAACAATAACCAAAAAGTTTTGTCTAACGCTGAAAGCGCCTCTCCCCCGCAACAAGAGGGCCGGGTGGCTGACGCGTTTGATTTATTCCACGGAAATAGTGTCAAAACAGTGTTTGCATAGCTAGAGAAAAGATTTTTGATGGAAAGCCTCAGTCAGGCCGCATAAGCTAATTCTAGAAGTTTCTCTCCCTTATCAACCATTGTTTTGAGGATTAATTATAGGTTTCCTTGAATCTCACACTTCACCAAAATGTTTACCCACCAAGACAAAGCAAGCCGGTTGGCTTTTTCAACTAAAGTAAACTTTTACCTTAGTGGAGTTCTTAATGTTTGGCTTGGCCCATTTGTTTTAAGTATTTTTCTTCCCCCAGCCTTGACCAATTATTTTCAATTAGACTGATAATTGCATTGTATAGTTGAAAGACCCAATTAATATCCTTAAAAGCAACAATGTTAAGTAGTGTTTAGTGGAAATTTTATATTTAGCTGTCAAGAAATAATCATGGTTTACATTTATGAAGCACCTTTCATCCCAAAGGATTCCAAAGAGCTATTATAAATGTCATGTACTCCATTACTAATTATAGGTCAGGTTCCCGTCACTCCAGTGGTGTGACCTTCTCGGGAAGGTGAAGAATGAGACCAACTTGGTAGCATGTAAGAAAAATAATTAAAGTCTCATACAATCGGAACAGTGAGGACAACTGAGGCAACACAAAGCAGATGGTCTGGGGGATCGTGGAGGGTGGTGCCTTATGGCTCCTCCATGCCTGTTATTAGCTATCAGTGAAGAACAGAGGCACAGCAAGTTGGACAAGGAGCTTTATGCAGGATCCGTGAGCTCCTTCTCAGGGACGCAGAGGGGGGATCCTATTAGAACAGTGAGGCTCTGCTCCTTTGATTTCTAGTAACGAACCCAATTCATCACAAACAGTCTGCACCAGGCAGCTTCTGTCTGGCCATCTGCTACCTGGGGAACCTACTCAGGGTTCTTAGCTGTTCAGCTTCAGCATGCCTTGGGAAAGCAACCTTGCGTGCAGGAAAGATGAGCTGGGAAGATATAGACACTTGTGGAGGGTGCAATACTGCCAATCTCCTGTGGTGACTACCCTGAACATGTAAAAACCTTCATGTGTCTCACTAATATGCCTAATGAGAACTTGAGAGAGAAGACCTGTGCATTGGACCTTCGGGGATCTGCCCTTGGTGTCTGGTGACTAATAACAATTAGTCACATATTCATACAACAAATACTAATTGAGTGTCTACTGAATGATAGGTGTGGAAACATTGTGTGCGCCCAGCTAACAGCAGACAGAAAAAAAAAAAAAAAAAAAAAAAAAAAAAAAAAAAAAACCCTGTAAGATGAGCCATTACTCTGAGGCGAGCTTTAACCTGGGACAAAGAAAAAGCAGAGACCCTAAGAATTAGAGTCCTTCTTCTCGGAAGTCTGGAGTGCATGGTGATCAGAGACACCCCAAAGCTTTAGTTTCATTCAAATTCTATGAAAGTCAGCGCCAAGGGGCAAGGTGTGTACCTCAGGGGTACTATCTTTGCCCAGTATGTAAGGGATCTGGATTTAATCACAGGAATGAAAGTCAGAAGGGGGCTGTCAGAGTGTGAGCATGTTTGCCTAACGTATACAAGGCCCTAGATATCATTCCTAGCATCTCGTATAGGCCTGTGATCCCAGCATAAACGAGTGCCTGCTACTCGGAGGTAGGGGAAGAGGGAGAGCAAGAAAGAATTTTCTAAATTGATTAGAAGCAATGAAGAAATACTGTAAGAAGAGACCAGTATAATTATAGAGATAGAAGATGGCCCCACTGTGATGGCAGAGCTGTAAAACACAGTAAGAGGAATGTGAAACTCAGAGACACCAAGTCTGCTCTTCGGGAGTGAACAGCACCTGAAGGGAATGTTTTCCAGTCACCAAGAATTCCCTCAAAGGGAAGATTTGATAAAGTGTTGGGCAAGAATCCCAGAGAAGCTGCAATCAGTAATTCTTGGTCCAGGTGACTACCTGTATCTTGATCCTGCCTGGGAAGGTGGGGTAGAGTTTAATAAGCCAGGAATGACCTGGAATCCAGAAGCAGGTCAGAGGAGCTGACTATCTAAGTCAGAGTTGACATAGTATTTCACTTACTAAATGCCTGGTTCATGCACCTGCTCTTAAAGTTCCTGCAGATGTTTTCTCTCATTGAATTTGAGTACCTTGAGGGTCTGTCTGAGCCTTCTAGAAAGAAAGCCTGGCAAAGGAAGAAGGTGGTCAGAAAGAAAGGGTCCTGTTTTGGGTTTTTTGTTTGTTTGTTTTTTGTTTTTGTTTTTGTTTTTTTGGCTTTATGGGAAAAAAAAGAAAATAGTCCTTCCTTCCAAAGACCCAGCTTTTGAGGCTTGGATGGTAAGATGAGCACACTTTGTCTATGCCACAACGAGCAGAAACTCTGGAGATGGGCATAGTATGGACACTATGAAGTCCCAGCACTTGGAAAGCGTAGGCAGGAGAACCAGAATGATTTCAAGGCCAGTGTGGACTACAGAGTAAAACACTGTCTTCATGAATAAATAAATAATAAAAAGTAAAAATAAAAATAAAATAAAAGAAGACAAAAATAAGGGGAGAAAGAGAAAGGAGAGCAGGCAGTGAGGAAAACCCCTGGAACAGAAAATGGAAAGGAGTCTAAGACAGAAAAACCAGCAGAATCCCTGGAGCGTTCTAAGCATGTCTCCACTGGAACCAGCTTGCTCCCCAATTGCCAGAGTGGCTGTCTTGCCATAGAATGTAGTCAGTATCTTAAGGTAAATTGATTGGCTCTTTATTTGTTTGTTCCTGATACGGGGTCTTGCTATCCAGTCCTAGCTAGCCTCAAAGTCACAGAGATCTGCCTGCTTCTGTCTTCTGAGTGCTGGGATTAGAGACGAGTGCCACCATACCTGGCTAACTGGGAATTTAAGTAGGACTCTGAAGCAAAGAAATTCTAACCACACTTTCGCAGTTGGTAATAACTTGGTTGTTCTGATCAATGACGCATAATAGCATTGCCTATCTCTAAATCCCTTTTTCTATTCTTCACCCAAATAAACTGCTCACAGTTGTGACATTGAGTTTTTTTAAAAAGAAAAAACATGCATGCCTCTTTCTTACCACCCCATAGTTGTGTCGCTAAACCCTTTCCCTCTTAACTCAGCTAGACAAGCAGACAAATCTAAGCATGAAATAAATGCCTAGAAGCCTTCAGCCAGGTTCAGCTCTAGTCCAGTCCCTTCAGCCACGTGATATCAAAAGTGACATTTTTGTCCTTTTCCAACTATGATGTAATCGAAGGGAGCTCTCTCCTCCACAAAAAGGTTCTTTGAATGATAAAATATCAAGGATGTTAGAAGCCAAACATTAACTGTAGCCTTCCCTGCAAAGACACACCATTCAACGAACAGAGATTCTTACCACCTCCCTGCAAAATAGCAAAGAAAAGTATAGTCTCATTTCTGCTTTGAAGAAGTAAAAGAGATAGATAGGCCTGAACTAAAACAGCCTTGCCTTATCCTAATATTGACATTAACACAGATATCAAATACTACATAGAGAATTACTCTTTTAACTCACAAAACTCTCATAGCCAGGACAGGAGGTCAGTTGGCAGAGTATTCACCTAGAATGCAGGAGGCCCTAGATTCTGTCTCCAGCACCATTTAAACTAGGTGTCATGGCGTAACCTTGTAACTCCAGAACTCTATAGAGTAGAGACAGAAGGACCAGAAGGTTAAGGTTATCCTCAGTTATGCAGGGAGTTCAATGTGATGCTGGCAAACACGAGCCCGCGTCAACAACAGCAACAAAAACTAGCATAAGGGAGTATACAAGATTATTAGTTCACCTGATCCAACCTGGATCAGATTGTCAAGTGGAGAAGGCAGGATCCAAACCCATACTGCTAAATTTTAGCATCTGAGCTCTTCACTCATGTGTTAACAAGCATTTCTGGAGAAAAAAATTAATTAAAATAATTAAAGAAAAGGAAAAAAAATGTATTGACACATTTAGGTTGGTGAGTTTTAGGGTGAGAATTAATCATATTTGTCTTCTATGGAGAATAATGACACCCTCCATACCTAGGAAATGGGGTACCTCCTGCAGACTGATATCACCACAGGATATTCAGGAGTCAAAAAGGAGGACAGCAGGTGTGCTTTTAATCCCAGAAAGGGGTTTAAAAACCAGGGAAACTGGAAGGCAAAGACCAGAGTTCTAAAATGAGTTTAAAGCAGAGTTACAGGCTTACATGGGGACTGGGGTGAGGGTGAGCCAGCTAGGTGCCACACATACCTGAAGGACAAGAGCTTGCTACTTTAGCTGGAGGCTATCCCAGATAGTTTGCTCTGAGCCCAGTACCTCCACCCACTGCATTCGACATCAGGAGCAGCTGACCCTCACTCATTCCTCCCTGGGGCCAGATGCTACCAGATCTGCTAAAAATGTCCACTCCGCCACAATTTCAGTCTCTGTCTGGGTTTATGATTGGTTTCTTGTGAGTCTAAGTTTACAGAGCCTTTATTCTGAATTCTAAACAATCTTATCTCTCCACAAGAATCCCCGGCCTCTTTAGTCACTCCCTTGACATTCACATCGATATTTTTTTATTTTCTCCTTTTAATTCCTTGAAACTTCTGTTCTCGTCTCCAAATCCGTATCTTCTTGGTAGGCCACAATGTGAAAAAGTCCTATAATTCCAGTTTCTAAAGAAACCACCTGACCAGCATTGTATAGCTCGTTGCGTAGCCCTGGGAGTTGTGCTAAAGAGAATAAACAAAAGAGCTGGGCTCTTGAGAAATTTAGTAGCAGAAATAAAACAGGAAATCGACTGGGAACTTTAAGGAGAATGCATATCTGAATTTCCTGGTCTGTAGATAGTCCCAATTGCCTATGTTTAGTCTTTCTAAATTAACATTATGGAACAAAATTGGACACCAAAGGGTAATCCATCACTTAACATCATGTCACATCCATCACCACTACTAAATTTAAGCTCCCAACCCCTGCACACACCTCCCCAGTCAATCACTGAAGACTCTGATTTCCCCCGATTCTCCTGCTGGTGAGTTTGAAATCTCAAATAATCCGAATTTCATCCCACAACTAGGTTGGAAACATCCTAACAGAGGTTTCCAAATTTTCAGACTAATTAGGGAATGTTGTTAAAGGAGTTTCAAATCCTTAAATTGTGTAATCCCTTAGTTTTCTTTGTTTTAATTTCCTTAAATTGCTCTAATTTTACATTCATGCTACTGCAGTCTGTTTCCCAGAATTTGTCGACGTAAGCCTCCCACATCCCCTCAACAGAAATGCTGGTTTTCCTGAAAAGTATTACAATTGGCTTCCACTGAAGTCAATGCGAGACCATATATTTTTCTCCTAAAAACAATTTCTTCCTGTCCTTTAGGGGTCTCAGAGACAGAGTTAATACAAGGTGCCACACCAGCTCCCTGCAAAGTTTATTTGTGTTGTTTCTTGGGACTAAACTGAAGTGTGCTAAGAGCTATTGCCAAATCTCTGCACAACGAGTTTAGAAAAACATTATTCCACCCTATCAAGAAATCTCTACTCTCCTTTCTGGCCCTGGGCTTATCAGAGCTCAGGTAAGCCAGAAAGGACAGGACTGAGGGACACGACCGACCATCAACTATGTGGAACAAGGGCTGATCAGAAGATTTCTAGGGAGGCTCCCTGGGGTAATTATTACAAAACTCCTGAGGTGGGCCTGCAAAACCAGGATTCAAAGACTCTCCAAAGAAGCTGAGCAAATGCTAGCTGGGAGTGGGGATGAGGTGGGGCAGTGTCTGGCGCCACCATCAAAGAGCTGGACCACCTGAGGCAGGTCACTTGATCTCTCTGGCTTTTCCCTTCCTTACTGACTAAACCATTGAAGGGGGTGAACAGTAATGATTTTTTCCCCAGCTGTAAGAGAGCCAGTCCAAATTACAAACCAGGTTTATAGAGAACGAGAGCCATGAATAGGTCACAGGGCTCGAATCTCCCATCACCTTAAGCTCTCAATAAACGATGCAGTGGAAACATCTGTGCTATGATATTAAACAATTTCAAAAATAAATTCCTTCCCTTCTTCCTTTCTTTCTTCTTTCCTTCCTTCTTCTTTTTCTTTTTTTCTTTTTCTTTCTAAGGGACAGAGTCTCACTAAAGTCCTAGCTTGTCTAGAACTTGTTGTGTAGACCAGAACGATGCTGAACCTCCAATGATCTTCCTGTCTCTGCCTCCTTGAAGGCCAGAATTTTAGGCTTATTCTACCATACCTGGTCTCAATTTTTTTTCTTTTCTCTTCTTCTTTCCTTCCCCCCCCCCCCCAAAATTATCTTAAACTTGGGTGCTATCTTTTTTAATTGTCTAGTTTGGGGAAATTTTTGGTTTTGGTGTTTGAGAAAAGCTCCCACATTCCATCCCAGACTAGCCTGAAACACAAGACTCAAGCACCCTTCTGTCTCAGCCTCTGGAGTGCTGAGATTAGAGGTCCAAGCTAACTAGCACAGCAGGCCTGATGTTCTGGATATATTTAAACTAGACCAGGTTGGGTTGAATATTTAAGTGAATCGAAATACTTACAAATAATGCCAATCAGTACAACCGTACAGTGAAATTTTGAGCCGTCCTAACCCAGAACCTAATCAGAATATCAGGACTAGGTATCCTGGTCTTGAAACATGAAGTTTTTTTAGTGGAAATAAAGATTCCTCTCCTTTCCTCCTGCTCAGTTTCATTCCTTCCTCCTTTTCTTGTCCCCTTCTTCTATGTATTTTTTTCTTTTCTTTTGTATATTTTTTTCACTGTAGAGCCTTGCAGCTCACTAGCTCATGCCATTAATCAATCAAAAATGTAAATCACTCACCACCAGCATGAGCATTTCCTATCTATAGCACTGCCTAAATATGGATTATGGGACCTAGTGGGCACAGGTAGGTTTTAATATTTAAATTTAAATGAATTAAAATTTTAAAACATTTTTTTTAATTCCTCTACCTCCAAGTCAGGTATGAGTACTTGCCTACAATCCTAGCACTGGGGAAGTCTGAGGGACAAGAGAATAATAAGTTGAAGGACATCCTTGTCTAGAGCCTGGGCTACAAGAAACTCTTAACAAAACAAAATGACCCAGTACCTCATCTTCACCAAGTTTACCCAAATGCTTGCCTTAAAGAGCTGCAAGTGCTGCTGTCAGGCACACTGACTGACAGAAGATGGAGCATCACCATTATTTTCTTCCATTTAAAATGAGGGGCTTAAAACAAACAAGCTCTCAGGCCTCTGAGACTCTATTATGTCCACAGGAAGATTTGGTTCTGGTAGAATTCTGAGTTGGTGCCCTCTCCCTTTATTTTGGTAGATAACTTTTGGCAAATAGAACCTCTACAATCACTTGAGCATTAACAAGTACTGGAATATAAAGGGAAAGTTCTAGATCTCTTCTATATTAGTTCTAGGATCACTCAGGGTAGAAATTCTCTCCTCCCTTGAAAATCCCCATGTTCACATATTAGAATCCCCAATTCTGCTTTTTTTAATGTACCAAATAGCAGAGTATTAAGGCATAGTTTGCTTTTATTTTCAAATGGTTTATTTAGTTGATTATTTTTTGACATGAGAAACAAACCAAATATTTAAACTGTAAGGAACTTAACTACCATCTTCACTGGGAAGACAGTTAGGGAAGAAAGAGTCTTTTCCCCAGACCTCATCTACTCAGCAGCCATTTCACTCTCTCCCGATGCTCTTCTTTCATTTTTTACCTTCAGACACTGGAAACCTGAGATTTCATCTTTCATTTCAATGCTTCCTTTTTAATAAAAATATTCTTCTTTTTTAATCACCCTAGACTTTAAGAATCAACTTCTTCTTTGGTGCTCCTTTGAGTTCAGAGTCTATGTCAAAATAAGTTTGCTTCTGAGAAGCCTTACTTGGGCAATGGAGAGAATGGATGGTTGAGTTCAGACTAATTGACACCTATGACAGTTTAAACGATGTCTTTGATGACAGTCATAATTTTCAGGTTCCTTTACCACCTACCTACTTAACAGCATAAAAACAAGATAAGAAAAAAATAAAAGAAACTTCTTAGAACACAAAAAAATGGCAAAATGATAAGCTGTGACATGGGGGAAGCAGGTTGTCACCCCTCCATGCCAGAAGCCAAAGGACTTCTCTCGTTAAAGAGAAGCAACAAGTAGAAACTACAAGTCCCAGCATACACTATTCCACAAAGATCAAAGAAGCATAATTGAAGATGATATTATCTTCTTTTTAATTAAAAGAATTTTCTTATCTTCAAAGAACTTTTCAAATATAGTACCTCATGAGTCCCATGCCATTATAACTCCAGTCTAAAGACAGATAAGAAGAAGGTGTCAACTCAATTGTCCTTGAACATGGAAGTTGCCCATGACAGGAACCTCTGAATCTCATGGCGATCTATTGAGTTAATATTTTCTTGAGATTGTAGTTAACAAATAAGACCCAAGAGCATTTTCAAATGACTGAGTCGTTACTTTCTGAGATAAGCAATCTAGCTTATGTCTCAGAACACAGTGTTTCCTTCTAGAATGGCACCTTTGCTGCTATAAATATGCATAACAAGCTTTTCTATTAAAGTCATGGTGAAAGAAGCCTATGGTTGAGATATGGCTTCAATGTGAAATGTCTCTTCAGGCTCACAGGTTTGAACACTTAGTTTCCCAGCTAGTCTAGGCTATTTGGGAAAGTTGTGAAACATTTGGAAGTGAGACCATCCTTTTGGAGGAAGTAATGCAACAATGCAGGCCTTTGAAGGTTTAGCTGACATCCAGCCTTTGTTTCTGTGCTTCCTAGTAAGGAAGGTAGTGACCATCTTTTTTCTAATTCGTGTGCCCACTATGAGATGCTCTACTAAAACACATGAGGTACCAAGAGATGATGGATCATGCCCTCTGAAACCGTGAGCCCAAATATGTCTTCCTTACCTTAAGTTCTTTTTCTCAGCTATTTGATTAGAGCAGTGAGAAGAGTAAGTAAAACAACAAGGAAATCAGAAGAGACCAAGGAAGCTATGGACTAGAGAGGAAAATTGTTATTCCCCAGAATATACATTTGGGGGATTACTTGAATGAGCCATTCAAACTTATTCTTCAGTCACCATGGGAATAACCCTCTCTAAAATAAACTGTTTCCTCTGAAACTATGAAGAGGGGATGTAAGATTAGGGGAAAGGTCCTTCATAACGTCTCATGGCAAATGCCAGTCCAGAAGAGGCCCTCGGAAACAAACTGTCCATCAACACCAGAGGGGAGGGGAGAAGAAGAGGGGATGGAGAGAAGGAAGAAGAGAAAAGAGGCCAGAGGCAAATGTCAATATAAAGCATCTTTCCCGTTGCTTTCCACAGTATATTTTTTTAGGCAAGATCCCTCATTGAACTTGGAGCTTATCAATACATCTAGGCTGACTAGCCAATGAGTTCCAGAGACCTCCTTGTATCCCTGCAGACCCCCACTGCAGCACTAGGGTTATAGACATACACTGCTGCATCTTGATTTTCGTTTCATACTGAGGATTTGAACTCAGGTTCTCTTGCTTGTATAGAAGACACTTTTACTGACATCTCCCAAGCCCCAATATCTTAGTTTTTAGCCAATAAGTCCAACCATGCTAAGCATACACTCCTTACTCTCCTACATCCTTTCTCATATTTTCTTTGTATTTGTTTCTGATTCAGTTATCACTAAAATACACATTTTAATTGTATTATGCAAGATTCAAACCTCTGCGGCCTTGAACATTTCAGTAAACATTTTTGTGCACTCACCTACAGCAATTCCACAAACACTTTGAGAAAATTGAGGGCAGTTCTGACAGCTTCTCCAGCCATAAGGAGAATTTATTTAAAATCCACAAGAAAATTTTGCTGCAAGCTATTTAGCGAAAGTTCAGTATTTATCTTGTCTTTTGTTTTTTGCTGTTGTTTGTTTACACATCCTAAAGTGTGTTCAGTCCCCTTCTGTGTGCTTCTAGGGGCGGTACCCAATCCAGGAACAAGCTGTATATTCCTGATCTTGCTAGTAGATCATCTCCTTCAGAAAGAAACATCAAAATGAATCCAGGCTATTCTCTCCTTGCAGCAAGTACAGCAACTATTTGCCCACTTAGGTTTCCTTTCTTGTTCCCTGTATGTGGTTCATGTGTCAGCACCAAACCATAAGTCCTTGGCTTCTCTTGCAACTCAAATCTATCCTTCACTATTTCTTTTTTTTTTTAAACATGTTATCTTCTCTTTGCTATGATGTTTTCAATTGTTTCAATGCTAACAAGCTCACAAGTGAATCATTAATTCACATGTGTCATCACTGGGATATCAACATCATTACTGGAACATCAACATCACCCCTGGGACATCAACATTTATTCCTGGGTCCCCATAAACCACTAGGTAGGTATGACACCACATGCCTGTAACCCCTATACTAGTGAGACTGAGGCAAGAGCATCTCGAATCTAAAGCCAGTCTTAACAACACAGCAATACCCTGTAATAAATGCATAACAATAAGCAAATGAGGCTGAATAGAAATTCAGTCAAGTAAAGGGTTTACTATGTAATCATGAGGATCTGAGTTTGACCCCAGAATTCGAAATTTAGAAGTCCAGGCTTGGTAGCACATGCCTGTCATCCAAACACTCGGGAGATGGCACCAACAGCTCCTGGAGGAGCCAAGACAACCATTGAAGATTTCTTTAGAATATCTAGTATGCCAATATGTAATATTTTTAAAATTCAATGTAGACTTATAGGATCAAAGTTAATCTATGTCCAAAGAAAGTTTAGATTGAGTCAGGTGGCTCTGGTGTGACAAAACAGAACTAAGAAACTATCTTTTCCAACAGGAATGTTTCATTCTGCACCCACAGACAGAATTTGTAACTCTGCTTAGCATTGTGAACCCACATGTTGTTAGGTTTCAGAAAGAGGATGAGTCTAAAGATAATAGCAACCACTACCTCTATAGGAAGGAAAGGTCATCGGAGGACCTTGTCCTTCTGTGTCTTTCCTATAAAGGCCTCTTCACACATGAAAGCTTAGCTGTGAAGCAAATTATCCAAGGGCATAGTATCTCTAATTACCAAGGGTTATCTAAAGTCCCCATGATTCCAAAGCTGCAAAGATAGTGAGTTGAGAATACTTCATAATTACTCACTGACTTGAGAGTTGATGTCTGCTGTCATCTCTAATGATAAAACGCTGACAAGTCCAAGAAGAAGAGGAACTGTGATGTAACCATCATTCCCATTATGGATTATTGTCTTCACGCTGAGCATATGGTAAAACTAGTGTCTTAAAAGGCTGATGAGTTAATAGGATGAAACTAATTGATTTCCATACAGCACTATAGCAAACATCCTTCCATCTAGATGCTAAAGACTCTGGGACCATCTACTCTCTTAGGGTTGTTACTGAGAGGCAAAAAGACATTACAACTTGACCTGGTATAGTTAAAAGGAAGTGGAGATGCCTGGCCTGACTCCAGAGAGTTCTGAACATGTTTTAAAATGTCTCTCCAACTATCCTCCAGAGAAAGGATCATATTTGTTTTTCTATAGTCCTAAGTGGAAAGGGACATTTTAGCCTAGCATGTGGACAGGTTTTATGGCTTAGAGGGGAATGAGCTTCCTCACAGAGAAAAGAGCGTTTGTCACTGGAGGACTGAATGTTGAATTGCGTTAATGAATACATTATTTATCTGTGATAAATGAAGTGCTGAACACTTTACTGAGCACTAGTAATAAATAAAATAGGTGTATGTGCACGCGCAATAAATAACCTGGTGTGACCCAGACGTAGTGGGTCATGCCTATAATCCCAGTACAAGAAACTGAGGTAAGAGGATTGTCATGAGTTCAAGGCCAGCCTAAACTATAGGGTGAAATCATAGCTCAAAACAAAATAAAAGCACTAAACCAAAGAGAATAGTGTGTTGAGTTGAAATCTTAATAGCATCGAGAGAGCAATAAAAGAACAATGAAGACGGCCACTAACTTTCAAATGTCACCGTCACCAGCTTGAAGGGTAGGGCAGAGGTGGGAAGAGAGGTTCAGAAGAGCAAGGAGAAAGGGCAGGAGTGTCTGGGCATTCCAGGCCTGCATGCTAGGATGCTCAAGCCTGCAGTGATAGAGGTTTCTCAGAGTTCATTCAAGAGCAAATGAGTGGTTAGGCACCTGCATCCCCACACCCACGTTTAGGAACCTATTCTGGAATTTGTTATGAAGACAATGTGCACCAGTCAAAGAACTGACTCACAAGGAACCCATCCTCCTTTACTCTCAACAAAGTAGGGAATAGTTTAAGGAAGCTGGGAAATTGCCCAAAACTAACATCAGATTCCCTTTCCAGGAAGAGGAACAGAAGACTAGGAAATGAGGCAGCATGGGGAAGGTGGGGGTGGGGGCAGAATATAATATAATGTCACTAGAAGCCGACACTCCGGGAGGAGGAACTGAGAGATATCTCTGTGCCATGCAGGAGGCTTGTCATTTGTACAAAAACTAAATAAAATTTAAAATTAATGCTATCTAAGGGAATTAGCAGTGTCTAGGAGTAGGCTGTTGAGAGGGTCCAATGAAGACTTAAGTTCAATCTGCAGCACATGTAAAAATCCAGCCACTGTGGAGCCACTGTAGTCATAAGCATATAGAGTCAGGTGGGTCCCAGGGGCCCACTGTCTAGCCAACCTAGCCTAATCAGCAAGTTCCAGGTTCAGTCTCAAAAAGTAAGGCAAACAGCAGTTGAGGAAGACACAGAACATTGACCTCTGGCCTCAATATGCACACATTTGAACACAGTTGTGTCATACACACACACACACACACACACACACACACACACACACACACACACACACACACGTCTAAGTTAGGAGAAGCCCAGAGTGTAGCCACTGGTATGTCTCATGGTTTCTTGAAGGGAAGGTGCTTAGTTCTATATTCAGGGCTTTCCCACTGTGTCTCTGGCTTAAACTGGGATGTTTGCTTCTCTGTAACAATTGCTGCTTGTGCTCACTTGGGCCTTCTTCCCTGGAGCCCAGGATGGTAATTGTTTGTTTTGACTTACAGATCCTTTCCTTTCACAGTTCCTGCTGGTCTTGGATGCTTCACACAGGGAAAAAGTCAAAGGAGACCCTGGAAAGTAGTTCACAGCAGGAGATAATATCAACAGGACTAGTTTCAAAATAGATTTCCAAGTGGCAGATCTGAGCTGAGAATAACCTGCACTTGACCAGGTTCACACAAGTATTGGAACCTAGACCGAGTCATGACCGAAAGCACAGAAAAAGCAAGCATTGTGGTTTTCGGAAAATGAAATGTGGCTTTCAATTTGGTTGAAGACTAGTAGAGAATTTTCATTTTCTTAAAGCCACTCGGTAAAAAGTTGAATATCAACAATGGACTATCATCATCATCATCATCATCATCATCATCATCATCATCATCATCTATTCATGCTGCCTCAAACAACTTATGTGTTTGCTTTGCACAAGCTTACTCTTAAGAAGAAACTTGTAGGTAACTTTGAAGAGTACAACGTAAGTTTCATCAGTGTGAAAGCTAATAGATATACCTGAATAAATAAGAAAGTCAATGGACTTTCTCAGGAAATCTTCTTAGACAATTCAACAGGACAGAAAGACTGCCTGGTGGCCAGACAGACTAGCACGATTTAAGCTTCCAGATCTGTCCCAGGGAGGGCTAACAATAAAGAACTCAAATGAAGTGCATTTTAGCAGTGTGTGTGTGTTTCTGTGTATATGCTCCTGTATGTTCCTGTGTAAGTACACGTGTTCTTGAAGAGCCAGATGTCAACAACTGTGTCTTTTTCTACCACTCTCCACCTTCTGTTTTGACACAGGATTTCTCACTGAAACCAGAGCTCAGGATTTGGCCAAACATGTGGGGATGCTTAGTCCTTAGAACTGAAGTCTGAATACTAACTACCTCAAGCATAGTGCTGGTTCCTTTCTTCTCATGTTCCCAGAGTTCAGCACAACCCTTGGCGGATAGTGGATGTTTCATTCATACTTGATGTATAAATGGGTTCATAATATAATCTTATGATTTACTTCATAATTTTGTTGGTGAGTATTCATCCAGGTCTAGAATCACCTAGGAGATACAACTCTGTGTGTGTCCGTGAGGGTGTTCATGAAGAGATTAAACTGAGAAGAAAAGACACATCCTAAATATAGTGGCATTATCCCACACCCTGGGGAACATAGGATTAAAAGGGGGAAAGGGAAAAAAACCCAGCTGGAACCAGCATCTTTTCTCTGCTTCCTGGCTGTATACATGTAGAGCGCTTGTTCCACCAGGTTCCACTGCCTCATTGACTTTTTGCTTTCAATTTTGGAAACACCATGCTTGAGGAATATGAGAAGCAACACTATGCTTGAGGTAGTTAGTCTTCAGACTTCAGTTCTAAGGACTAAGCACCCCCACATGTTTCTCCAATATATACAAAACTCACTCAGGCACACCTAACGGTGACTGCATGCTGGCTAGTTGCCCCATAGCTTCAGAACTCAGGCAACAGCATTAGAGGCTCACTAATAGTTGAATAGAAGTTCACAGATAGCTGAGGAAGACTCAAAAAGCCAAGGGAACCACACACATTCACAGCAGGTTCTAGGAAGGCCATTTTGCATGCATTGCTGAAATTCAGGCACATACAAATTCTTAGGCTTTCATAAAAATAAAATAGATTTTTAACTAGGGTACTGATTTGGATTTCGTGTGCTGAGGGGAGCACAGCAAGGTTCTCAGAGTTAAGTCCTCTTACACAAACATAATTTTGCCAGAACATAATTTTGTCCAAATCATGGATGGTAGATTGGTTTAGTTTTCATTTAGCTTTAGCTTTAGTTAAGCTTGGCTTTTCAGTCATTAAGTCTAATGCTTTGACATATTATGAAAAGCTTTTCATGATATCACAAAGCCTTCTAAAAAAAAATGAGCTGACTAACCCCTAAATATATTGTTTAATGCAAGTTTCCATTGCTTTTCATCTTTAAAATCTTTCTGCTTCAAGACTTGATGTACCAGGGTAGGGGAAATACCCAGAGGGCACCTCTACCTCCCAGAGGAGAAGGGGAGGAGAGACAGGGAGAAGGATTGTGGGAGGGGGTGACCAGGAGGGACACAGTGATCTGAGCTCAGCGAAATGTAAAGTGAATAAAAAAAAAAAAAAATCCTTGGAGAGTCTTCAGGCAAATTAAAAAGAAAAAATGTCTCTGCTTCAATCAATGTGTTATCTGTGTAGTGAACATAGAAATGTTTGATCCATTATTTAAAGAGCAAAGGCGATTTTTTTTCTATATCAGAACAATCACGAGTAACAGACAACAGGGATGTGTCAGTTTGTATTTATACCTAAATATGTTAGGGAGTTTGAGGGCATTGGAGTCAAAATATATTTACGAAGAAAAATTAGTTGATGTTCCAGGGGCTCTTTCTGCCCTTTCTCTTAAAAGAAATGAAAAAGGTACCCTAAGGGAAAAGCTTCTGTAGTTGATGCTGATGAAGAGGTAACAATCACTTCTCTTTGAGGTTGTGAACATTGGTAGATCTCTCATGCTCCCGAGGATGGTCTCACACACATCTGTGTGCTGATGGGCAGCACTGACTGGACAAAGCGATATGTATATATGTGCTCATGAAGTTGGTAGACAGATGTATTAGGACAATGGTTCTCAACCTGTGGATCAGATCACAACCCCTTTAGGGGCTGTATATCAAATATCTGGCATATCAGATATTTACATTATGATTCATAGCAGTGGCAAAATGAAGTAGCAATAAAATCATTTTATGGTTGGGGGTCACCACAGCATGAGAAACTGTATTAAAGGGTCACAGTATTAGGAAGGTTGAGAACCACTGTATTAAGAGAATGAGGGTTGGGGGAGTTGGCAAAGAAATGGGGGTGCATATGAACAAAATGCACTGTATACATGTGGAAATTCATAAAGAATAAATATATTTTCCAAATTAAAAAAACACAAGAAAAAGAAGCTTCAGTCTGAAGATGAGAGATATTTGTCTCTTCATAAATTATGTGTCAGTATCTTAGATTCTAGAGTGAAAGCAAGATGATTAAACTAGATTCAATTTTTACAATTCCCGATGTCCCCCAGGGTAGACTCTTAAAAGAGAAGACAGAAAAAAAAGGAAATAATAATTGAAAGAAAAATTTTATTTTAATTAATTTGTTCTGAAGCATTCTTTATTTGGCGTGATTTGAGGTGGGTTTTACGGTCAATTACACTGAGTGAGACATTTAATGAGCACACTGAACTCTGAAACACAACAACCCAACTTCACACACTCTCTTAATACCGGGTTGGTAAACCTAAACAAATGGATTTATAATGACTTATAGACAATTCCCATGCAATAGCCATATTATTAAATCTAAAGCATCATTAAAGGTTAATTATATTTAAAATTATTGAGATTTAACAATGATGTAATATACAGAGGAGATATTTATCTCCTCCTGTGTGTGCTGTAATTACAAAACCTCAGTGAATTTCTCTCTTTAATACCCCCATTCTCCTGGCTAAATAGCCCTTCTGACTGAATCCTACGCCCACAACCCAGTGTGACTCTCTCTACTTCAGACATTTAAAGTCTTCCTCATCCACCTTCCTTCTTCTCCATCGTTACCCAAGATCTTGTCAATATCTTCAAAGAGAAAATTGTCGATGTGTGGGGAGAATTCCCACCCTCCCCTTGCTTCTTTCCTTAGACAGACACATCCTTCTCTTCATGGCCCCATATTCTCCTTAGAGTGGAAACATTTAAGGCATTAAATATAATTTTATCTGTATCAAATCCACTCAGTCAATAATGACCTCCTTATTATAATCTTGCCTAGTCTATATTTTTGCTATTTTTCTGTAAGTATAATGTGTCTATTCCTAGCTTTCAAACGTGTGATTTTTGTTTTGTTTTCTTCCAATTCTATCCTAAATTAAACTTGCCAAGTTCTAATCTCCAGCATCCTCTCCCTCTCCTTCCCCCTCTTCCTTTTCTCCTTCTCCTCCCTCTCCCCTGCTCCCCCCCCTCTCTCTCTCTCTCTCTCACACACACACACACACACACACACACTAGAGCTATTACTGAACTGAACTTTACTAAACACCTCCAGGTTTACTCTATTCCAGAAACCAAACAACACACACACACACACACACACACATCTCTCTTGCCATTCTGCTTTACTGACACAGATGAAAGAAGACCTATCACTGAGAATCTGGGTGTCGATCACGGCAGCCTCAACAGTTTCAACTTTCCCATGTCAAGAACTGAAGTCTGCTGTCACAGCTTGGATCTTTACCATATTAACCCCGACTTTTAAGAGATTCATCTCAGAGCATCCTGCTGAGAGTGTAAAGTTGTCCCTCGCATCCTCTGACCGTCTTTTCATCACTTCTATTCTCTATTCCCTTGAACTAGCTGGTACTTACTCCATTTTCTCCCTTAGCCTGCTGTCCACACTTGTCAGAAACCTGCCTGTCAACCATTGTAGAACTGTTGGTGGCGGTTCTAAACCTCCTTGCTCCCTTGATGCCCCCAAGGCTCCTAAGCCAATCCCCAGTCTCAGCTGCCCTCCCTCTTTGTTTTCTTAGTCACTCTTTGTCCTAAGCTGCAAAAATCACAAGATGAACATAGTGAGTGTTATGTTCATGAGACTTTCTATAACTCTGAAAAACACCTGAGCAAAGTAATTTCCTGGAGGAAGAATTCATCGTGACTCACAGTATGAGAGGTTTCTGTCTGTCGTGGCAGATGTCTGTGGTGAAGCAATGAAGCTCACTTTACGGCAGCCAGGAAGCAGGGTGGAGCTGGGGTGGACTTATGTTTCAAGCCTTTCTCCTTTTTCCTTCTATATTCTATGCAGGCCCCTAGACTATGAGATGGTGCTTCATGAGTCTTCCTCTCTTACTTAATGCTTTCTGGAAATGCTGAGGCAGGAGAATTGCAAATGTACAAAGGAAGACTGACGCTTGTCTCTTATGGGCATGAGAGGTACGAACGCTATCACACTTCAGCTGAGGTCTGAAGGTCGGCGGTGCCTCTCTAATTCAGCCTTGGCATCTCACCTCCAACTGTTTCTGATTAACTTATCTCCTCTCCTTTAATCCAATTTCAGCAGATTCAGTGTTACTCAAAGAAAGTTCATGCTTGCTGAAGGACTATATCATCTTGACACTGCCCCTCCTTACACACACACACACACACACACACACACACACTCCTCTTACTCAGTTTCTCCTTTTTTTCTTTTTAATCTGCAATATTGATGAGCTTGTTAATACAGATGTTTTTCTATCTCTGAGACAGTGGTTTACTCTAACAGCTGTTAAGCCCTTTGACAGCTTCTGACTGAAATGTTACACATTTTCTGCCATTCCTTTTTTTCAGTGCTGGGAATTGAACCCAGGGCTTTGAGAATGCTAAGCCACGGTTCTATGACTCAGCCAAATTTGACCGATGGATTTGACTCCATCTTTAATGACTTCTTAAAGCTTCTGTCTATCAAACTAGACTCCCTGCTTGTGGTCATCTAAATGGCTTAGTCTTATAGCTCTTCTTGGGTCACATCCTTCAGATGGCTTTGTAGAATTTCAAGGAAACAGAAATGTGGCATGGGCTTTTTAGTCAAAGCCAGCCTGAGTTTGAATTCAGATTGTGTAATTGAACAGATGTGTGAACACAGAAATATCCCTTCATGTCTCTGAATTTTGAATCTTGTCATTCAGCTGGGATGAGTCATAACTGTAGCTTGGCAAAACTGACAGGAGGATTCATAGCCACAGGGGCCAATGAGATGGCTTGGGAGCCTTCACAGTCCTCCTTCCTTACCTACGCTCAGCTTCCTTCCAGACATACACATTAGCAAAATACAAAAATTTATACAGAGTCTAAATTTTAGAATACAAATTTGAACATTAACACCTAAAGTATCAAAGTTGGCATACTCCAAAGTGCCAACTCTTAATACCGAGTGTACAGGTGGCTTTCCTCTGCTTTAGAACAAGAAAATGTGATGAAATGATGCATACTTTAAAAGTATATGGTATATTCTATATCATTACTAGGCACTGTTCCATCCAGCTGTTAGCAGATCTATCCAGTTTGCAGTTAAATGCTCTAATCAGTACCCCTTTCCCTCGAAGTAAGTCCCCTGTTTAACTTGTGATTACTCCGGAACTCTGAGGTGACCTGTTTTCCCAAGAAGAAGGCACCCAGCCTTTGGCCCAGGTACAGAAGTAGTCTTGTTGCACCAATGGCACAAGAACATCTCGCAGGCTTGTAGCCACATGTAGAGGATGCTACCAATGGAGGACATGGCTCTAATTTAAATGGTATCGGAGTAAACAGGATGCTACTTGCAGAATGAAACTTCCCAAGCCCTCACCTGAAGAGATAAGGTTGAAACCATGAACATAATGCATAGCTTCAAAACGATAGGCATAAACATTTTTAGAAATCGGCTCATTTCCACTGCAGCTGTGCATCTTTTTAATAGGTAATGACAAAGCAAAATGGACCACCCCTCACTGAAAATCACTCCCCTCCCTCTCCTTAACCCATGCATGAAAAATATTCTTATTTATTCAGATATCAAGAAAAGGGGGAAAAAAGAGAGGTGAACTCCTCGAAAAAGTATAGGGTCTCATTTTTAAAAAACAAATCCCCATAGAATGCCAGTTCAGCCACAGTGCATGTGGGAATTGTTTGAAGGATAATGACAGCAATAATTACGATCACTTATACTTAATTCTCCCTCATAGGGGCGTTGTGAAGATTAATGAGTTAATGCTCATAATGTGTTTTTGGTTCCTCGATGAAAGCTGCTGTGGAAGCCAGGTGATTATGATGATTATTATTGTTTATGTTAGACCATTCTTGCGGTGGACTCCTTTCACTGCCTGCCCCCTGCATTCTCATCAAGAACTGCAGCCACTGTGCTAACAACTAGACCACTGACCTCAGAGGCAAGCTCATCAGCCAGCCATGTTGAACACATGGGGTGGAGACAGACAGACAGACAGACAGACAGACAGACAGACACCACAGAGGCCCAAGTCCTTTATGCCCATGATGCTTTGCTCCTATATTTTCAGCTGGACAGGAAGAGGTAGCTGCAAGGTGTCTATTGAGAACTGAATTGGCAATGTTTATATCTTCTCAGAGAAACTTCTGGCAAAGCCATTGATACAAGCTAGAAATGTGAATACAGTGTTGAGGTAACTTTTAAAATGAGTCTTCGAGACTAGCTTTTAATCACTTAAAATCACCCACTTATTGGTGCATTCTATATTCTCTCTCTCTCTCTCTCTCTCTCTCTCTCTCTCTCTCTCTCTCTCTCTCTCTCTGTGTGTGTGTGTGTGTGGGACTCCACTATGTACTGTTTAACCCAAGCTAGTCTCCAACTGCACATTCTCCTCAATAGGATTAGAGGTGTGTGCCACATCAGACAAGAAGACAGAACCTCTTAAAATAGCCTTTTTACTTTCCTTTCTTTCTTTGAGCTTGGGGGGTGAGGCGGTTCTCACCATGTTACCCAGATTAGTCTTGAACTTGTGGACTCAAACAAACTTCTTGTCTTAACCTTCCAAGTAGCTGGGACTACACACTCTCTCCAGCATTCAAAGGTGGTGTTTAAAGATTTATTTGTGAATCCTTCTTGCTGTTCTTTTGGGTCAGTTGGTTCATTGGTTTTTGTTTTATTTTGAGTCAAGGTCCTGCTGTGTAACCCAGGCTTATACTATGTCGTGCAAGCTGACCTCAAACTAACAATCCTACTCAATACTGAGATTATAGCCATGGACTCCACCACACCCAACTTGGAACATGGCATTTTAATGCCCTAAATGATGTCTAAGTGAGAAAGAAGGACCCTGTTCTAGTTCCGACTATTGTTCTGGAAGTCAGACATGATGCTTTCCCTGGGATGGGGTCCAGCTCCAGTCTTTGATCACATATAGAAATGGCAGTTGGCTTGCTCAATAATAAAACCATTTCTCATAGGGCTCAGAATGCAGTGGGCCACCCAGAGGGCCATTTTCATGAAGTTCATATATGATATAAATGCATTTAACATAGGTCTGGCTCCTTAAGACAATTAGTAATACATAAATGAAGCCAAATGTCCCAAAAGAAAACAGACAGCAAAGACACCCTTCCTCTACAAACATCTAACTTCCCATTTGAAAATCACCATAGAGTTCTCCACCTCAACTCCAAAAGATTATAAAATTGTGCAGACATTAAACCTTCTCTTTCTACCACACAGCAGAGGCTGCTGACTAACCAGTGCTCAGTCTACACTCTTCCATCTGAATGGACCCTTAACTTGAGCCAAGCATTTACCACCAGGAAGAAAGGCCCATATTTCCCAAGTTCCCTCGCACCTAGGTGTGCCCAGGTGACTTGTCCTGGCCAAGGAGGATTTGGCAGAACTGTATTGACATCACCATAGCTGGCAAGCATCACCTTCTCCTTCCCTACTTCCTCTTTCCTGTTTCCTGTCTGGCAATCTGGCATGACAGCAGAGATTGTAGTAGCTATTACAGTTATTCGGGACTATGAATCACCCTGAAGAATAGAATGCAGGATAACACTTTCAACGACTCCCTCAAAGATGCCCACATCCAAATCTATGAATAACTTAGATCAGATAGTAATGGGAAATTAAGGCTGTCAACAGAGTGAACTATAAAATGCAGACATTTTTCAGATTCCCTGCGTGGGGCTCAGTGGTTTTAAGTCCTTACAAGTGAGAGGGGGAGATGAGGAGAATCCTTGAATGAGAGGGGAATCCGTACTGATCAGCATGAAGACAGAGGAAGGAGCCATAAGCCAAGCAACATTTGGAAGCTTCTAGAAGCTGCAAAAGGCTTCCTGCAGCAGGAAGGTAGGTAAGTCTACCAACCCCTTCACTGAAGCCCAATGAAGTCCACAATAGTGACTGACTTCCCTTACTGCTATGGCAAAATACCTGTCAGAAGCATCTTAAGGAATAAAAGCTATCTCTTGGTTTACAGTTTTTGGGATTTCAATCCATCACATCAAGGAAGACACTGAAGATTTACAGTGCCAAGAGTATGAGGTCAGGCTTCCTCTCCTCACAGTGGCAGGCAAGAAGTGGAAGAAACTACACTGGAGTTAGAAGTAGCTCTACCTTCCAAGGCCTGCCCCTCATAACCTAACCTGTTTTTGCTAGCTTGACCCTAAGTTGTACAGGCTTCTCGGTGCTCCCAAGCTATGCCACTCACCAGGACCACATGAGCCTGTGAGGGATGATTCACATTCGAAGCACAACTTCTGTTTTGACTGGATCCTCCACTGCTGGATAACAACTGTGTGTTGTTTTTCGCCCCTGAACTGTTCTAGCAGCAAGAGGAAATCCCTACAGCAGGGCTGAGGATGCCAGAGAAAGATGCTGAAAGGACCCTGGGTCCTGACAACTTTGAGGTGCTCCACACTAGCCCAGATGACAGCAGGTTCCGGTTGAAGGAGCTAGCAGTAAGTCCATGGAAATTTGTGGTACACACAAATAAAATGTTCCTTTCAACTAGTTACCCGAGAAAGGAATGGCAGGCAGGAGAGCCTGGCACTGCCTGCGTCCTGCTATTCTGAGTTTTGAACAAGAAGGTAAACTTAGAGGAAATTGGCAGTCACTTCATTCAGCTTCAGCCAAAATGGCTTTCTGTTCCTTCCCAAAGTGGCCTAGCAAGGTTGCATGGCTGCCCAGCAGCAGCGAGCACTCACTTTCTTATACAAAGGAGGACTGGAGAGGTGGGAATAGGGGAGGATGTGTAAAAGAGCACGTGGAAGGGAGCACTCCATTCCCAGGATAGAGCGCCATTCAGTTCAGAGTCATGGAGAGCCAGGTGACCCACCCGATGCTAGGCTAGGCAGGGTTTAGGGCTTCTGTTGGTTCCTCTCAACAAAATCAGTCTGTAAATAAAAAATACTGTGAGCTGAGTCCTTGCTGAGGATTTTAGTATGTGCACACTGAGAGGTGTCCTTAGGAAGGAAAGTGCTTCCTCAAATTACAATGCATTTTTCTTCTGCACCATTCAAACAAACAAACCTGCACAAACAAAATAAGTGACATCCACGTGTATATGTGTGCATCATGGACATACCTGTTGCCCACGGTGGCCAGAAAAGAACGTCAGGTTTCCTAGAACTGAGGTTACAAATGGTTGTAGCCACCATGTGAATGCTGGCAACCACATGCAGAACCTCTGCAAAAGCAGCATGTGTTCTTAACCACTGAGCTACCTTTCCACCCTCAGAATTTTAAAGCAGCCTCAAAGAAGAACGAAATCTATCATTTGCCCAAAAAAAGGATGAAACTGGAGATCATTGTGCTGAGTGAAATAAGCCAAACAAATGTCACTTAATTCTCTCATATATGAGATATACACACATATGTGTGTATATTCACACACATATACACATATATACATATATATACATATACACATACACACATATACACATATACACATATACAATCTCCAACTGCCTATCATTTGCTGACTGATTCCTAATCCTTTTGTAGAGCTTGCAGGTGCTCCAAGTGTGCCTTCCCTTCTCTCTACCCATAGAAGCCACCATGTCCTGGCTGAGCCTTTGAGGGGGTTCAGAAACTGAAGATTTCCAATGCACATGGACTTCTTGCCAAGTCTTTATTGGCCTTTTAGGAATGACTGGTCTGTAGAAAGAAGCACAACTGAGAAACTCAGTCTAGAAGCAAGAACATACCACAATGCTGGCTTGCCTGAGATGGTTGTACCTTCTGCTTACCAAAGCTTCTCACCCCCAACCTTCTCTCCCTCTCTTCCTTTCAGCTTCCAGACACCTACTCACTTTTGTCGTGTCAAAATTAGAGTGACAAAGTGACAGAGGGGGAGGAGGAGGAAGGAACAACCCTTGCCTTGACTACTTTTAGTAAAGTGTATACCTAACAAAACCTTACCTGGATTTAACTGTGGGAAGATAACTGAGAAATCTAAATTCAACATATATAATGTGTACACATACACACACACACACACACACAAAGAGAGAGAGAGAGAGAGAGAGAGAGAGAGAGAGAGAGAGAGAGAGAGAGAGAGAGGAAATCTTACAGAACTGACTGGCAGGTGTACTCGTGAGTGCCTGATATTCCCAGAGATGCTTAGGGTCTGTAGACTTTAGGGTCTGTAGGCTTCAGGGCAACATACCCTGAGAATGTCAGTAATTACCTCAGGTTCGTTAAGGTTTTCTTTGTGTAGGGTGTTGGATGGAAGAGGGGAGAGAGGAACTCACTTGTAAAGGCAACTGGGATGGAAATTCCAGGTGAGTTTAAAGTGCCTGGCACACAGGCATCTCCTGTCAGAATTTCCTGGTTGGGCCCCAGATGGGGAAGCCATCTCTTCCCTGGCTCTCTCATGGAATATCTGTGTGGTCCTGGACTGACTCAATTAGCTTCTCCCTCCTGAATTTCATCATGTGTACATAGGGATAGGACCAACATCAAAGAGGTCTGGAGCCTAATTAATGTTTTTAAGGTACCTTGAAATTCTTGGATGGAAAAAAGATGAAACCACCACCTGTATGCATCAAGGGAGACCATGTGACAGCAGGTGGAAAGTTTTACTGCTAGACCGGACTCCATCTCTGAGTGCTTAGTAACAACCTCCTCTCAGCAGAAAAAAAAAAAAAAAATCAAGTACCAAGTTAGTGAGAGAAACACACACACACAAACACACACAGAGACACACATACAGAAACACACCCTAAATGAAAAAAATAGAGCCAGCAACTAAAATTGATAGTGAAATAAAAAATGTAATATGGCTAGTGGCCCACTCTGAGGACATCCAGCTGTTTGCTAACCTTGCTCTTCATGAGTGTCACCGCCTCTGTTGCCCCTCCCCCAGCAACTTTCTTTCTATCTTTCTGTCTTTCTATCTCTGCTGTCTTTTCCAAAGCCAACAGTGTCCTGGAACTCTGATGGAACATAGGTCCAACAGCGCTCCTGAGGCAGGCAGGTAACTCTCTGGTGAACTCTTCAAAGAAACAAAACAATTGTCACTTACACTTTTACACCATCTTTCCCATAGCTAGTTCCTAAAGAGTCAACTGAATAGCAGCAGAGATTTATTTTCAGCTCTCCAACCTTAGGTTTGAACCCCTCACCTTAGGTCAATAGACCTTCAAAAGTCTTTTGGTGGGATCATAAATATATTGTAGGGATTTTTCTGTGTAATGTCCTCAAGTTGAAAGATGGTTTGGTAAGGCCATTTATTTAGCTCTTTTACAGTTTTTACAAGGGGCAGTCACTGTTCTTGTCCCAGGCTTCAAGGAAAGTAGGCACACAGCAAACAGAAGATATTCATCACACGGGCCCTGAGGCCCACATTTGATAAGTAAATCACACTTCATTTTAACTTAACTTTTTACATCATATGAGAGATGGGAAGATCTTCAAGGGATAGAAGGGAGCTGGGGAGATGACTCAGTGAGAAATGTGCTTGCTCATGCAAGCATGAGGACCCGAGTTCAATCCACAAGACCCACAATTAAAATAAATAAGTAAAACCCATGTGTAGTGCCGCCACTTATAATCCCTACAAAGACAGTGTGAAGACTAGAAGGTCCCCACTGGCTGGACAGCCTCACCAACTCAGCAAACTCCAGGTAAGAATGAGAGACTCCGCCTCAGAAAACAAAGTTGGACAGCATCCTGAGCAATGACACCTAAGACTGATCCCTAGTCTACATACAAGTACACACACACACACCCCTATACATACATGGAACAAAACAGGAGAAGAGAGTATCTCCTGTGGAGATTTTCTATTATGGAGATATGTTTCCATCAAAGGTGGCTGAAATAATGAAGTTGGGTTTGCCTAATGCTATCCAATCTCTGCTGGATGTTTCACGAGCTCTGCTCTCTGTCCGCTAGCCTCCAACCCCCTTACAGCAGATAACTTTAACCTCTCTGCTATGTCTAATTAGCCTACTGCCTTCTTCTTTGCCACATAAGGGGTATCGGAACTCATGGAAACAATTCCTTGAGTGTTGAAGGCAGACAAGATTAGGTAATGTATTAGTCACAATTCTCCAGAAACTAAGGGCTAATAGCACTTGTAGGAAAAGAAAACCTATGATCCTCACAAATACATTGAAGAGTCATTCAAAGGAACTGACTAACTCAGAGACTTATGGAAGCTCTTGAGTCTGAGAACTAAAGGCAACCCTGGAAAGCCAAAGTTTAAGTCCAGAAGCCACCTGTTATAGAACCAGGAAGGGCCACAGGACAGCAGTCATTGGGCAACTGTCTCTTACCTGTCGCCCAGCCACACTGACTTATAAAGTTAGCCATCAGAAATTAAAAGGCCCTCAACTCCAATCATTGTCTTTATTTCCGGTAGCATTTTCCACAGAAAGATACATGTCCATGTCCTTTTCTATTTCATTTTTCTTTGCAGAGAACTATGTAGAAAATAATGGATATATGACCAGTGCATACTTTAATTGCCCTGTATTATGTTTGCTATGTTGTCACATCATTTATATATATATGTATATATTTAACATAGGGTGTCATGTAGTCCAAGCTGTCCAGAAACTTGTGACATAGTAGAGGATGACTTTGAACTTCTGATCCTACAATCCCTAACAGTAGTAAATTACAGTAATGAAGTAGCAACGAAAATAATTTTATGGTTGGGGGTCAGTAATACAACATGAGGATCTTAATTAAAGGGTCAAAGGGTTAGGAAGGTTGAGGACCACTGGAATAAGGGGTAATGACTTTTTACTTACTCTCCAGCTATGGATACTATCATGGCATTGACTTCAAATGACAGTATACACTGAGATCACTCACCAAAAATTACAGACTGTTACCAATGTCATCAGTAAAATAGGCATCCAATACATTCTTGATAAATAAATCACATTCCATTCTACAACAGGTAGCTAACAAACAAATAGTTATAATAGAATTGTTTCTTGACTCATTTACCATCTACGCATGTGCATTTATACAGGACTATTTATCATGTAGCAAACTCCATAGAGAACACAAATACGCCTGTGATATCATTCTGGACAGAGAAACACAGAGCCCAGAACATGACAAAGAGCCAAAGCTAATACCAAACTGAGAAAAGTGACAGACAAATGTTTGCGTGGGACCATGCTGCGGACCAGGAGTAATGAGCAGGATACTTTTCCTCAACTGGACATATCTTCCCAGCCATTTCATAGATAAAACCTAAGGTGTTGCCATGAAGGATAGTCAAGGGAGGTATTCTAAAGTCATTACAAAGCCAGGTGTGATGGTGCATTGATTCCAAATCTCAGGAGACAGAGGCCGACAAAACTCAGGGAGCCTGAGACAGCCTGGTATACAAAGAGATCCAAGCTATTCAAGACTACATAGTGAAGCCTTGTTTCAAACACACATAGCAAACAGGCAAAGTCATTACTATTCAATGACAGATGAGTACACATGAGCAAACTGGAAAAGAAACAGAGGAAAGTACTGATAACCAAGTTTCGCTGGTGCTTGCCATGCATTCAGGTTAAATATGAATAAATTATGTTTTCAATGATTTCAAATCAGAATTGGCAATCACACACTCCTGGGCCAGCACACTGCAGCCTCCTGGAGAGCCACATACCACCCCTCCCCAATTAATAACTTCATCCTTGGCTTCCATAAGCTATCTCTCCTTAGACTCAAAGGATGCCAACCTTCGTAAGACTCAGAGCACCATAGGTAAATATTAAATAAGATCCCACGGAAAACTGCTATCATGAGGAACAAAAGGTGACATCCAAAAGGACCAGAGACTATTCCAAGTAGCAAGTTGACCTGCATGAGAGTCATCACATGCACACATATTCAGATGCATCCAACGCGATGGAAAATGTCGGAATAGAAACAAACAGTGGAGTTTTGAATTAGAAATGTTATTTAAAACAAGCTAATTATACAAATGGGAAATCAGAGGCCAGGGTGATGCAATGAAGAAGCAGAGAGATAGGGACAATATTCTAGATCACCTTCTAAGTCTGTCATACCTTCTCCCACACACATACATATGAATATGCATCTGGGAGCCAGAGGCCAACATTGTGTCTTCTACTCTGTAGCTCATTCTTGGAGACAGGATCTCCACCTGAATCTGGAGCTCACCAACGCAGCTAGCCTGGCTGGCCACCACGTTTGGAGGACACTCCTATCTCTATCTACTCAGTTCAGAGACTTCAAAGAGCTTGCCACTGTACCCAGCATTTTATATGGTTCTGGGGATCCAAACTCACACAGGACCTCACAGTGGGATGGATCCATCTCTCCAGAGCCTCCAAGTCTGTTTTACCCTTAAATGAAATGTTAACGACAGATGCTAAGATGTTGGAGGCAACCATCAATGAATGCCATGTGACTTGTCAAAGCCTCAGTACTAATTTACAAACAAATTGGGCTTACTTCAGCAAATACATCACATGTGAAAACCATCATCTTCCCAAAGGAGTTGGCTCTGCAGCAGCTTGACAATTGGAAATAGAAAAGAACCTCAAAAGGAACCTAATCCTCTAAAAAGCTCCAACTCCTTGAAGGCAGGAATTAGGTGCGATTAATTTTTATCCGCAGTGCTTAGCAATTCCTGACAATAGATGCTCTGTAGAGCTTTGTGAGTGGAATGCACAGCTCTACATAGACCTGTGGAACAACACCGAGTAAGAGTATCAGCCACAGGAATGTGTCACAGACATCCAGTGAGGCACCTCCCTACAGGTTTCTGTGTTTACAACAAAACCTGATGAGTTATTGGCCCCTGTTCATTGAATGATAACACCTAACCACACCTCATTGATTTGAAAGTCAATGGCCTTATTAAAGAAAAGATACTGACGTTTTTGAATCAGGCAAAGTGACTTCTCTCTTTCTTTCGGATCTGCTTTAAAATTCACACTTGCCTGCTGATGGTATGGCCATTTTTCTTTGTCAAGTCCCAAATTTCATATGCAGATATCACTTGCTTGTTTAAAACTTGTCTTTTCTTAAATGGTGAGAGAGAAGCAGAGAGGTTTGGGGGAGGAAGAACAAAGAGTCAAACTAGCCAACGTCAGGTTAATAATCAAGTGTTGCTGCTTAGAGAACTTTAAGTGTGTGTTCAAAATGAACACAGAAGTCAGCTAGCTTGCAGAGCTGCACACACACACACACACACCTGGTCAAAACCACAAGGCAGTCCTCAGTGCAAAGTAGTACAAAAACACATTGCTGTTATCAATTTCATTAAGACTCTGCACAATCCCTGATTACCTCAAAAGCACCTATTACATATTTGGCACCAGGAACACATGCAAGTCACGGGAAAATGACATATTTTTAACATTTAAATTAAAAAAAATTTCATTGCCCCGTGTATTTGTCATCACTGCGACAAAACACATGACAGAAAGTACTTATGTGAGAAAACGCTGATTTTGAGCCCATGGTGATAAAGTATAGGCTCAGGACCACAATGTAGTAGCTCTTCCCATGAAACTGACATACAAGCAAAGAAATATATGGTCAGAACTGAGGAAAGAAAGAAAAAAAAAAAAAAAACCCTTCAGTAGCCTATTCTACTGGCTTGCTTCCAGCAGCCAGGCTCCATTTTCTAAAGGGCCCATGGTCTCTGAAGATTGCCCCTGGTCAGGAATGAACGTTTATAACAAGCGACTGCCTCAGATTAAATCATGAATGGGAAACTTTTTATGCTTCCTGTTGTACAGAAGCTTCAAGTGGGGCTGAAGAGGTGGATCCGTGGTTAAAAGTGGGCACTGCTCTTCCGGAGGCCCTAGTTATTGTTCCAAGTCCACAGTTTGGTTCACAGCACCCACTACGGATGGCTCTAACTGGCTGGAACTCCGGCCCCAGGGAATCTAACTTCCTTTCTGGCCTCCCAGGGCACCTGCATGCATGTGGCAGGTACCGTGTCCCACACAGCTTGGTCCTAGAAACATGACTGGGGTGACAAGAAAATGAAGAAAGGACAGACACACATACAACACAGCTGGGGTCACATGGGCTGTATGTATTCTAAGGAAGCAGCATCAACTACCAATCAACTGTAAGCTCCGGGTGTTTATTATGGACACATGGTGCGAAGGTAGTAGTTAGTTTCCACAGAGGGTATGGGGGTGGGGGGTAGATAGTCTGAGTCTGGAAACATTCAGGAAGAAGAAGCTCCTGTGGCTAGAATTTGTATACACTGTGGACATTCTCACTCAAAGAAAGACTTGGCTATCCCCCTGAGGCTGACAATAGGGGAAAGCCATGTCTAGTTCACATGAGCCTGACGCATTGGTCTTTGGCATGGCCTTATTCAGATCAACAATTCACACTCACAAAGGGCTTCCTCTGCTCCCCCACAGCAGATATACACAGGGGTGTGTGTGTGTGTGTGTGTGTGTGTGTGTGTGTGTGTGTGTGTGTGTCACAGTGTCACAGTACATACATGGAAGTCAGAAGACAACTTTGGGAATCAGTAATTTCTGTCTCCCTTTATGTGTGTCCTGGAACTCAAACTCAGAACAATTAAATGCTCCTCACAGCAATAGTCCACAGGCTAAGACAGAAACAAGCATTGGTGTGGCCATCTTTGGAGTGGACTCTCACACACAGTTTTTTCAAATTCATATTCAAAGTGGTCAAGGCCAGCACATCAGAATTGCCAAATCTTCAAAACCAAGTAAGGCTCATGGTATGGATAAACAGGTAAAGGCACTATTTCAAGTCTAACACACTGAGTTCCATCCCCAAGACCCACATGATAGAAAAAAAGAAAAACTACCAAAAATTATGCTCTCATCTCTACAGGAGGACAGTGGAGGTGAGAACAAGAATCAATCACTCAATATAATACAACGTTTAACATTTTTTTTGAAAAAGAATAAAAACCACTATCAAATATAATCTCTATTTTTCACAAACTCATAAGGTACAGTGTATTGTGAAAACAATTAGCTTCTGTGCATGTTTATTTTGAGTCAGGATCTTGTCAAGTCTCTCTGGATGACCTGGCCCTTACTATATATTCCCGGATATATATATATATATATATCAGTTGTCTGAGAAAAATCAACCTACTGATACCTTGATCTATGACTTCCAGGCTTCAAAACTAAGGAAAAATACATTTCTATTGTTAAGGGGCCCCAGATATTGAATTCACTTTTAGTAGCCATGGAAAATAATTCTGCCAACAAACATGTCTTCTTCTGGTGTACATGGGTGGGTGAAGCCCACCTGAGTAGTAGCAAAGGCAAATATTTAACAACCTATGTGACCAACATTTTGCCAGGCAATTGCCTCATTTGTAAAATCTGATTTAATGCTAGTTTAGGCTAGCAAATGATTTGGACCATGTCTGTCCTCCTGCCGATTTATGCAAATAAAGTTTTATTAGAACACTGTCATGCTGAGAGACTCCACCCAGCAGCTGACTCAGACAGATGCAGATATCCACAGCTGGATGGAGCTTGGGAACTCTTATAGAAGAATAGGAGGAAGGATTGCAGCCCCTAAGGGGATAGAGCTCCACAGGAAGACCAAGAGTTAACCTGGACCCTTGGGGCTCTCAAAGACTGAACACCAAACAGCATGCACCTGGCTGGAGCTAGGCCTTCCTGCTCATATGTAGCAGATGTACAGCTTGGTCTTCATTTGGGTTCTGAACAACTGGACCAGGAGCTATCCCAAAAGCTGTTGCCTGCATGTGTGATATGTTCTTCTAGCTGAGCTGCCTTGTCTGGCCTTAGTTGAAGAAGATGCACCTAGCCTCACAGAGACTTGATGCACCAGTGTTGGGGGATATCCAGGAAGGCCCCCACCCACTCAGAGGAGTGGGGATGGGGAGATGGGGGAAGAATTGTGGGAGGGGGTGACTGGGAGGGAGCAGTGAGTAGGATGTAAAGTGAATAGGTATAATAATAATATAGTAACTATTATTATTTTAATCAAAAAAGAATGCTGTTATGCTCATTTGTTTTCAAATGTGTCTGACATGGTCTTGAACTACAGCAGTGGAATTAAATTGGAGTTGAGTAATTTTATCTGAAACCATGAGACCAGCATAGCTTATAATATGTACTATCTAGATATTTACATAAAATATCTAGGTTTGCCTACTAACCTCTGACTCCGTATTTGAAGAATTATTAAGTATTCAATTTCCACTGGACTTGGAATCTTGAGCCTAGGACCCTGATACCTTTACATTAATTATTAGGTCAACCTTTCTCCTAGAGTGGACCTTAAACCAACAGCATCTATATTGGCAGAAAATGTTAGAAACGCTAACTATCAGATCCTACTCCAGATCTTGCTGACTCAGAAATTATTGAGGTGGGCCTCAGAAATCTGAGGCAAGGGGGGTTGTCTGTTTGCTTGTTTGTTCTGTGGTGTTAGGGATAGAACTCAAGACCTCATCTATGGTAGGCCAGGCAAATGATCTGCTATTGAGCTATATTCCTGCCCTTTGAAGATGGATAGAAATCATGGTGTTGCATTACTCTCTAAACTCACAACTGTTACAATCAGCATTTAATAAGATCCTAGATAGGATGGCACCAGCCTGTAGTCCTGGCACTTGGAAAGTAAAAACAGGAAGACCAGAAGTCTAAAGTCATCCTCTATCTCACAGTGACCTCAAAGCCACCCTGGGCTATATCATACTGTTTCAAAAAGTAATAGTAATCCCAGAGAGATTGCTCAGCATGAGAGGCTCTTGCTTTGCAAGCATGAAGATGTGAAGCCATATTCCCAGAACCCATAGAAAAAGCTGGGTGTCACAGGGCACACCTACAACCCCAGAATGACAGAAACAGAAGGATCTCTGGAAGTTTCCAGGCCAGCTAACCTAGCCTATGTGGTGAAGTTCGAGGCCAATGAAAAACCCTTCCCCAAACAAAAGTTTCAAGATGCCTAAGCATCCATATTCAAGACTGTCCTCTGATGGCCAGACATTCTGTGCATGCACACACCACACTCTATGCACACATGTATATACAAATAACGAAATAAAATAGTGATGATAATAATTCAGTGGAATTATTTTGCCCTTTACAAAATAGAAAAATCAAAGCCATGGTCCCTGTCAGAAAAAACACATAACCCAATGATTAAAAAACAGAAGAAAAAAAAAAAAACCTATATAATGCTACTGACATGACATGGTGGTTTGGTCTCTATCACTTTTTTCTTTCTTTATGGAAATATTTTTTTAAAGAAATGCCACGGCTGTCAAACCATAATGTTTATTTTAGCAGCCAGTGAGAACTGACCCTAAATTGGGCAGCCTGACAGTGTTAATCTCCTCCTGTGAACAAGCATTCTGCATTGTGTAAACAGAAAAAGAGGAGTCGGTGCTGCACTTCCAAAGACCCGACAAACCAAGTCTAACTTTGATTTCTATCTTGGAGTCTGCCCAAAAGAAATGGTTTCCAGGGAATTGGATCTGTTTTCTAACTGTAAAAACTTGAAGAAGGGAGAGAGAGAGAGGAGAGAGAGGGGAGAGGGGAGAGGGGAGAGGGGAGAGGAGAGAGGAGAGAGGAGAGAGGAGAGAGGAGAGAGGAGAGAGGAGAGAGGAGAGAGGAGAGAGGAGAGAGGAGAGAGGAGAGAGGAGAGAGGAGAGAGGAGAGAGGAGAGAGGAGAGAGGAGAGAGGAGAGAGGAGAGAGGAGAGAGGAGAGAGGAGAGAGGAGAGAGGAGAGAGGAGAGAGGAGAGAAGAGAGAAGAGAGAAGAGAGAAGAGAGAAGAGAGGAAGTCATGACACCCACATGTTCAAAAGAGGAATCCCAGGACCAAAAACCCATTTCCTGCCTGCAAGGTAGGAGAAACGTTTCTTCTTTATCTAAAATCCGCTTCCTGTGCCTGCTCAGAATCAAGAGCTCAGTCAAAACGCTGCTTCCGGGTTGGCAGAAGAACTCAACTCTTTTCTTTCTTTCCTTGAAAAGCACGGGGCATCAGCTGACTTCCCCATCTGTGTTTTCTGTACAGGAGGGAGGACTGGTAGTGTCTTATAAGTACCTAGAGAGCCTTTGCCAGGTCCAAGCTGGGCTCCCAAAATGAGCCAGTGTGTCTCCTGCAACCTCCTCCACCATGGAGAAGGTGAGGGGAGATTTCTCATGGACACTGACAGTGCTTCTTGTGGCAGTGCCTCACTCAGCAGGGTTTTCTAGGTAGAGCTGTGTATCTCAGCAGAGCTCAGAGAGACACAGGGAATGGAAACAGTGTTGTTGCTTCACAAGCCCTGATTTATACAACACCGGGCCAAAGCAAAGTGTTACAATTATCTGCTCACTTGGGATATGAAAAACTCCATACTATGTATTTTCAGTTGAATCACAATCTGCCTTTTCTACTTTTTCTACTGTCAAAACTCTAATATTTGTAGAATTAGGGATATTAAATAATTGGCCTGGGCCTAAAAAATCCAACCACATCAAACTCCCCGTCCTGAATGAGGCTGTAACTGTCTCCGTTTCCAATAAAATCTCCTCCCAGAGAGTGATGGTTTGCTCCAGAGAAGTTTTAGGGGCATTCACTGAGTACCGTGACTATTCCTCCTGACAGAAATAACTGCCATACATACCTCCTAAATGAGAAGCCAACGGGAAAGCTGAGGAATGACCAAGTTGCTGGAAATAGATATCGCAGATCCTGATACTGGGTTTGCATTCCTTCCAACCCATAATTTCATTACCTTGTGAACAGTCAGCAAGCTAGGTTCTCTGATGCTTCCCCCGCTTTGCCCCCCCAAAAAAAACTAAGAATCCCTTCCTAAATGCAAATTAGTATGAAATAAAAGGAGCATTTACTCAGATGAAATGTGTGGATCTTTAATGATGTGGATGTGGACATTCACGTTGAGTATATTTGTAACAGCTAATATCTGGAATGTACTCAGATGTCCATGCAAAAGTACTTGTGGTATGCCCGGGTAATGGAACATTGCTCAACAGTGAAGAGTTGGTTGCACCACCCAGACAGAATGCAAAAAGCATTGAACCTGAGCAAAGCCAGACAAATATATATATATATATATATATATATATATATATATATATATATATAATACTAGTTCACAGAACTCCAGAGAGTAAACTGTAGTAACTGTAGTAACAAATAAAAGTAATAAAATAAAAGGAAGGAAGGAAGAAAAGAAGGAAGGAAGAAAGGAAAGAAGAAAGGAAGAGAGAGAAAGAGAGAAAAGGCAAAAGGTTCTTGGTTATGTGGAATTTGGTAAGACAAGAGGTAGAGGGGATAAAGGGAAATATGAAAAAACTTGGAAGAGAAATATTGGGGAGCTTGATGCCAGTGATGGTTTGCCCATCTGCCAGATACTTTGGGAAATCTGGTTTGATCTCACTTCTAGTCTTCTGAATTGCTTCCTGCTAAGAAATCTGCTCTTGTGAACTCACTGTCTCTCATCTCATCTGAGACAAAGAAAAAGTCACTGGGACGTTCACATCCCAAGTCCAGAATCCTGTGACACCCCTTTCCCCCCCCCCCCGAACACAGACATTGACAAGGTAAGTTATCGTTGAACAAATGGCACACGACTCTCGTTGGGGAAGCATTAGAAACTGCAGCAGAAAACATCAGATGTCTGCTCTAAATACTGTAAACATCTCAGCACCAGGAACTAAAAACATATGTGATTTATTGCTCTTCTGGGCCACAAATAAGGGATAGAGAACAAGAGCAACTAGATTGCTCAGGGTGGAGCAGTTCAGAATATTTGAAGTGGTATCTAACCCTACTCCCCAAAGATCAAGCTACAGAAATGCCTGTGCCCCCCCCCCCATGCGCACCACAGAAACCAGTCTTGGGCAGGAATTTACCTTAAACTGAGCAATAAAGGCCTCTGAGTGGGCTGAGTCTAGACTGAGTTTGCTTGAGGAAACAGTGGAGAAAGCAAAGGGAGAGACACTATAGGGAGATGTGCTCCTTGGGGCCCGTCCTGGGGACACATTTGTCTCTGACCTCATAGGAAAGCCCCCAGCTTCACCAACCTATATTTTACCCACTGAGGATCTCCCCAGAAAAAAAAAAAAAAATGTCAGCCTAAAGCCAGAGAGACAACCCAGTCAGAAGACCTTCGTTCAAGTCCTGAAACCCACATTAATAAATAATAGTAGAATCTGGTGTGGTGACACACGTGCAGTCCCCGTACTTGGGAGAGAGGCTGGTTCCCTGTGACTTGCTGGCCAGCCAGCTTCCTACGTGGCAACTTGCAGCTCAGCAAGAGACACTATCTCAATAGAGACGGTGAATGGTGCCTAGGACATGCTACCAGAGGATAACCTCTCTGGCCTCTCCATGTACACACACACACACACACACACACACACAAGGGAAGGAGGGAAACACTCCAATTAGGGTAGCAACTTCATTTTGAGTTATTCGATTTGGACTTAACCTTAGGGCTTACCCCGAATATTTTCACCTGTGTCTGCTTCAACTCTCCTATCTGAAAACCTAATAGTTCTTCCCACCTACTGTGGTTTCGGTGATAACCTCTTTCACCTCTTAATGGCCTATGGCTTCCACCCCAGGCTAGCCCCAGATAGGCCTAGATTAGTTGTGTCTGAATCTCAACTATCACAAGTGATAAGATTTTTAATATAGGTCCTAATCATCTAGAAACTTCAGCCTCCCAGGGTTACAAGGTTCCAAAAACAAACCTACTTGTGTATGGAGTATATTAGTGCCCGAAGGACAGAGATTCACAACATCTCTTACAGGTGTTGAAGCCTCTGGACCCATAGAGGTGCCTTCTGTGGAGACAGAGGTAGTATACAGCCCTCATCAGCAAATCTAAGAGCAGCCCACCCAGGAGGCTCTATAGACTTTCCTGTTTGAAACTATCCCCTACTTGTGTTGCACGTGTTTGAGCATCTCAGTGAGGAAGTCAGATGCCCCCAAAATGATATTCTTATGTGCATAGGACATGTCCATAGTCAGGAATGTACAGGGACCACACGCAGCTTTTCATACAGAGTATAAAGAATGCATATTTAGTATTTAAAAAAAATTCAAAGGTTAAGTATCTTATGCTTCTACCTCACTCCCTGGGAAATACTTGACAATTTCTGAGGATGTTGCTACAAGTCACAACTGGGGTTAGAGAACTACTCTTACTAGAGAGGTCAAGATGGCAGAACATCTTACAGAGCACACACAAACATCTCAGAGAATTTTTTGATGTAATTTTAGAGTCAGGTGGTAGAGTGCTTGCCATGTGAGCATGAGGACCTGAGTCTCAATCCTTGGCATCCACGTGGAAAGCCAGCCGTGGGAACACACAGCCATGAGTCCCACACTGGACAGGCAGAGGCAAAGCATCCCTGGAGCTCACAAACCAGCCGGTCCAGCCAATCCGTGAGCTTATGTTGAGAGACCATGTCTTAAAACATAAGATGAAGAGGAGACATTTGATTAGTGTAATATAAATATATGTGAAGTTATAAAGGAATCATTCTAAATTTTTTTTATAAACACAGGGGAGACAGGTGCAAAGGTCAGCAGCTCACTCATATACCCAAGTCTCACAGATGTGTGTGAATACACAACACGCACAAACACTGGCTTTTCTTAAAGTATGGATTTAGGCAAGACGTCATTATTTGTGCCTTGATGTTCAGTATCTGCAAAATGGGAGTGATTGTGTGTTATTTTTTTTCTCTTTTCACTCTTCTTTTCCCTGGGAGTGGCTAATGAATGTTTGCCAAGTACTTTGAAGATCCTAATTACTGTTATCCCTGGGATATCAGTTCAAGATTGCTTGGCACCAGGGAATCCTGCAGACAGTGAGATACAGGGCAACAGGAGCCAGCCCCGTCACCGTGCCTGCTAGTTATCCTTCTCAAAGGACAGGATCAAGCCCCTGGGCCTCAATTACCCCAAGCCAAATTACTTAAATCAACTCTAGAATCTGCTGAAGGAAACCAGGAGTTCTCACAATTAAAACTTAAGCCTTTCCAAAAGTCAAGGACACAGGACTTCAGGCAGAGGGCTTGAGGTGCCAAAGATGAAGATTCAGAAGACTCTTAGCATGGAGAGAACATTCAGTGATTCTCTGCTCATGCTAATTCAGGTAGTGTGTCTAACAAGACCAGGAAGAACTCAGCTGCACAGTTGCCAAGAAGATTCAATACATGAAGACAGTTTCCCAGTGACCCCTGTTCAGTGGTCTCTGTAAACCTGCCTCTATATACATGTGAGGCATTTTACATGGCTGCTTATGGAGACTAGAGGTTAGCCTCTGGTGTGCTTCTGCAGGAAGAGATAGGATCTCTGATTTTTACATGGAGATCACCAGTTCAGCTGGGTGGGCTGGTAAGTGAGACTCAGGCATCTCTCCCTCCCAGCACTGAGATTACAAGGGAATACCAACATCTAAGTGAACTAGGATTCTCATACTTACATGGTAAACTTTTTAGCAACTGAGCCATCTCCCCAATCCCAAGCATGGCCCTTTTTTTTGGTTTTGTTTTGGGTTTTTTTGGGGGGGGGCTAGGGGGGTGAGACAGGGTTTCTCTGTGTAGTCCTGGCTGTCCTGGAACTTACTCTGTAGACCAGGCTGGCCTCAAACTCAGAAATTCGCCTGCCTCTGCCTCCCAAGTACTGGGATTAAAGGTGTGTGCCACCAACGCCCGGCAAGCATGGCCCTTTTAAAAGGTAATATCTACAGGACTAGAGAGATGGCTCAGCAATTAAGAGCCTGGACTCTTTTGTATTGGATCTGAGTTCAGTTCCCAGCACCAATATCAAGTGGCAAACAACCTCTTGTAAGTCCAGCTTCAAGAGACCTGACTCCCTCTTTTGACCTTTGAGGGCACCTGTGTTCACATGTCCATATACCAACACACAGACACACATGCCTATCCATCATTATAAATAAAACAAATCTTAATTTTAAAAGTGGATCTGCTGGATGACGACAGAGTTATATTCTCACAAACTTCTTGGCAACCAGAACTTTACCTTCAACATCCAAACAGAAGAGCTTTTCAAATGCCTTCACCTCCCATCACCACATACTGATCCTGAATCACACATGAGCTAGGCCCTGTGGTAATCCGCCTATGAGAGGCCCCTGAGCACATGGTACCATGAGAGCTTTAGTGTACAGCGTCATAAGCAGAGAAGTGTGGTTTCATTCCAATGGAGCTTCCAACTGGCTTGAGAAGCCAGGCTAGGAGATGATAAGAGAAAATCAATCAGAGGGAAAGGCATGGGAAGCCAGGTGCCCTGTGATCAGGAAATGGAAATGAGTTCTGGGGACAGAATGTAAAGGAAGCAGTCTACCCTCCCTCTCAGGCCTTTACCAACTGCAAAGACCACTCAGACTTTCCAGGCTGAGCTCAGAGCTTTTGCTGTTTGACTGCTCAACTGTACAGCTACAGTCTATGAGATGCCTCGCTGATCAAGAGGCACCTGAACTGGAGCTTATGAGTCTCAAACCTGAGCCTGAGATTCTGTGTTTCTCACCAGTTCTCTGCGTGGTTCTGGTGGAGCCATGAGGAGGTCTTCGCTGACAGCCACGGAATAGGTGTTCAATTAGATAATAGTACTAACAGAGCATCCCTTGTGGGAAAACCATTCCAGTATGTTAAAAATGCTTTAACTATGTCACTCAACTGCTTGCCTTTCTGTGTTAAGAGGTGGTGGGACCTTTAACAAGAAGGTCCTATGGGAAGTCATTGACTCGCTGAGGACATCACCCTAAGAAGGCATTAATGAAGTTCTCATGGGATCCTGAATTTGTTCTAGCAAGTGGCTTGTTTATAGAAGAAGCTTGGCCTCAGCTCACTCCTTGTCTCCCCTGCAGTATCTCCATCATGAAACTTTTCCCCAGAACTGGATGGATGTTGAACCACACCCTTGAATGCACAAAACTCTTGGATAAATAAACCTCCTTTCTTTAGAAACTACCAAGCCTCTAGTATCTTGATATAGTAACAGAAATAAGGCTGATATAATTATTTAGCATTCATAGCCAACCAAAGGCTAATGGAAGCCTGGGCTTTGGAAGCAAACTCATTTGGAAGCATTCGCATCCTGTGCAGTTGCCATACCGTCTTTCTAGGTTCTCAACGTCAGGTACTCAATAAGTCTCCAAGAGCCAGCTCTAACTAGATAGATACATCTTGAACTTCCACTAGGTACCAGGGGCTCTGCTGTGCTACCCACCCACTGGAATATTCATGTCATAGTGATGGGTCAGAGTTCAATGGGCAAAATAAGGTTTTTCTGACATGACTTAGAGGAAAGGAGATGAACATGGATCTCACAGGAGACTTAAAACTCACATACAGCACACAGCCCAAAGTGACCTAGCACAGGAAGGGGTGGAGGCCGGAAAAGGGGACCTATGGGTGAAAAACAACCCAAGACAGAGGACAGATAAAACACTCTGTGGTTAGGTCCAGACCATAGGAATTGAATCAATTCTGGAAAGTGGTTTCCTCCCAGATCTGCGAGCTTCTCTTGTATATGTGTGACCAGCATTTTTCACATGTCTGAGCTGCTAAGGAATCACATTGTGCCTCCTATTCCGTTCTGACATTTGACATTCCTATTGAATGCCCCCTAGAAAAGATATTCTTTTACTCGGGGCAGGAATGAGTTCATCTTTGCACTGAAGAGCAGAGCTACTGTCTGCCAGCAATGTTCCTTTTTATTTCATTTTAATGAGCGAGGCTGAAAAGTAAGTCCCCAGATGAAACTGCCAGGGAAATCCAAGACAGCCGATACAAGAATTAACTCAGTTGAAATGTATTATTAATACTAATGCCTAGCTCTGTTGTAGCATTTTCTGGCTTCAAAGCCATTTACAAACATCAACTAATTAATCCTTACCTCAGCATGGTGAGGTCATTAAGTCTCATTATCCCTATTTTGCAGAGCGGGAAACTGAGGCACCCAAAGGTTAAGCACCTCGCCCAAGGCCACAGAAACGGTATACATTCCGTATCCCAAGCACTTTCTGACTTATACACTCAAAATCTCTCAAAGCTAAGGAAGACTCAACCATTTTAGGCAGTATAAATCATTTCTCTAAAGCTAGCTAGGTAGGTTCCGTGGAGAAAGACCCCGGCCCAGACTTTTATAGCACCTTGTTACACATAATCAAAATTGGATTTTTCTTTAGTGTTTTCCTTCCTCATTATTTTGTTTTAAGTGCACTGACTTAGGGAAAGGGCCAAAGGATTTTAATGATGTATGAAATAAAAATAAAAAATAATGGTAATAAAACCTTCTGCCCACACAGAGAGAGCACAACCTCGGTATTTGGAGTTGAGTTTTCCTTCCCCCTCTCATGCTGTGTCATGTGGCTCTGCTGCAGCCAAAAACTTCTTTTTATTCTTTTTTTTTTTTTTTTTTTTACTTTTTCATCAAAATTTAACAGGCTCAGCCAAAAGAGTGAACTGTATCTCCGGTGCTCTTTCGCAAGTGTTAGCTAGCCTCTTTACCAGTCCCCAGACTTCTCACAGATGCTCAGCCCCACCAGAGAGCACTCTTCCCAGTTTTATTTGCTTTGTTTTTCCCACAGTTGACTGAGCCATCTCTTGTTCTCTCATATTTTCAAACTTTTTTTTTTTTTTCTTCTCGACTCTTTTCAACAGGAAAGGTGAGGGCTGGCACTTTCTGGGTGTCCCCACCCTCAGCCTAAAGGTCCTGTGGTTTGTAGTTCCAGTGTTGAGGCAGATTGAAAACCCCAAAGTGTCACGTCACCTTGTCAGAAAGATCCGCAGGTGTTTTTTTGAGGTGGCAAAGGTCTTCTTGGCCTCCCTAGGGCTCCTCCTCACACCTGTCTCTGCAAAGACTAACAGACATTTGCCCAAATCTTCCCTGGTCTTTTAGTTGCTCACTGATGCCAGAAGAGGAAGATGGGCGAAGAGACCAAAACCATGGGACAATTGCCCACACCTGCTCCTTCCTGGTGGGAGGTCCAAGATTCCCCTCTTCATCCTAGATCCTCTGCCCAATCCAGTCTCACCTCGTGAACAACACCAGCCCTGTGCTTAAGTTCTCTCATCAGGGTTGCTCTGTCCCCAGGAGGGCTGTGAAAGTTTTCTCGGTGAGCTTTTAAACTCCTCACATGTTAAAAAAGACTACATAATTTTTTTTAAAAGCAAAACTTCAACTTGAGCAGTTAGGGAAGCACATTTTGGTGATGAAACTATATAGAAAGGCACAGAAAAATTGCCGTACAAGGCAGAATGATGGTTTCGATGTGGGGCAGGGAAAGCTCCAGGAATGGCTGATGAACAGACAACATTCTCCTCCAGCCCAGTTACATGGCTCACCCTATATTTGGTTTATGTATCAACAGGTTACACATGTTATTTGGATTTTATATCTTTTATGACTTCCATTCTAAATTCTATGTATGACTAGCATGGGGAGCATTTGCACACCAAGGTGTGTGTGTGGAGGTCAAAGGACAGCATTGTGGGGTCTGTTCGCTTCTTCCACCGACACTAGCGTTCTAAGAATCTATCCTGCTTCACCAGACCTGTTCACCACGTGCCTGTTACTCTCTGAGCCATCTCTCTGGCTCATGCTTTAGTTTTTTGTTTGGAAAATGACTTTAAGACATATATAAGTACACGGACCTCATTAGTTATACGTGGGGTTATTTATGTTCGTGACCTGTGTAAGTTGGTGTTTTGATTTTGCCTCGATTTTAATGATATTTTCTCCATTACCTCTCATCCCATCCGTGCCTGTGAGGGATCTCAAAGGAAGGCCAGTGAGTGTTGAGGGTAAGAAGTACTGCAGGGCAAGCTGATCCTGGATCAATAATAAGGTTTCTGCCCTCACTGTTGCTTCCCATCCTGACATCCTATGAGTCTATGAAAAAGGAAACATTTCAGGGTGGGTGGAGATTCCTCCCATCTCCTGCTGGCCCTCCATATTGCCCCTGGCGCTGGAGGTTCTTTCTACTGGCACTGATGCTCTTTCTACTTCCTGAACACTTCCTAAGGATGATGTTCACAATCATCACCATAGCAACGAGGTGTTGACTGCCCAACCTACAGCAAGGACTGTTCATCAGTTCCCACACTTCCGTCACGTGATACCTTGTGATATGTGTGCAGTATTTGAGCCTCTTACTCGGATGGCTGGACTAAAACACAAACTGTTGAAGGAGGGCACTCTCTAGTAAAAGTTGGGGTTTGTTAAAGGAATTTGTGAATATCAAATTCTGGGCACTGAAGTCCTTTTTGTTTATTTGAGACAGAAGTCTCGTAGCACAGATTGGCCGTGAACTGGCTGAGACTGAGGATGGCTTTGAACTCTCAATCCACTTACTTTTGCCTTTGGAATGCTGTAATTTCAGTCATGTACATCACCCTGATTTATATGGTGCTAGGAATTGAATTGAGGGCCCTTTGAATGTTAGGACAGTACTCTCCCAATGGAGCTGCATCTCTACTTTAGACTTTTTCTGTTCGATACATCCTGCTTGTTCTGTTTGCTGTATTAGATCTTGTTTAGTTTAACCATCTACAAAGGGTCTTCCTCTGAATTATTTTATCGGATATTTAACAGTCACAGACAATTTACTGTGTACTTATCACTGTGGGCTAAAAGAAGCATGCTGTAGACTGAGCTCCAAAACTGGGACTGAGCATCTCATACTTTATATGTTTTTATAGAACCCTAGCCACACCCAGGAAACAATAGCAGCCTCTGTTTTGTATGACAGGGAAGAAGCTAGTTCAGCACAAAGCAAACGTTGCCCCAGCTACTCCAACTAACGCTCACGGTTTGGTTTCTTCTCCTGCACTGATGTCTGATGCTCCAAGTCTCCAGAAAAAGGGAGGATTAAGGAGAGACCATTATTCAAAGTGTCACACCAAGACATCCCTGACTGAGTAATCAGATGCCCCTTGGGACTATCCCCACTGTCCTCACATATGTCTCAGATGTCCCTCAGACTCCCCCTTCCTGGCTTTTCTACCAATGAGCCCCCAATGTCTTTCGGGCCCACAGAAAGTCAGTCTTCAAAAAACCTTCTTGAGACCCTGAACTTGGCTCAGGCTCTCCCCAGCTCTGCCTCAGAACAACCACATGAAATGGAAAGTATCTGTTTACATGTCTGCCCGTCTCACTAGAGGATGAGAACATCACAGGCAGAGCTGGATCTTATACATTTCAGCATCTCACTGCCTGGTCTCATGCCAGCACACAGTGGGTACTCGATGAATATCTGTCTAATCTACCTGTAAGTGAGCCACTGGGCAATTGGACCAAAACTGCTTTTCCCACCCCATCTTTTTCCATGCCTACTGCATATCAGGTTTTCAGACTCACTTTGCAGCAGGACCAGCATGGAAGATGTTAAAGCATACATCCTTAGGCCCCTGCCTAGAAATCAGAACCTGCACCCCCCTCCCCCATCATTCAGATAAGTAACCAGGTTTTAGAGTCACTGCATACATCATATGGCCAGAGACATCTGAACCAAATGGGGGAGCGGGGAGATGCTTCAGGAGAAATGGAGAAGAAATAGCAGCAATCACTTTAAGGTCTAGATGTGCTATAGCCGGAGGGGAGGAGAAGAGAAAGAAATAGAAAGAAATGTCTTGTCAGAAGTGCTGGAATTTTAGCTTTTTAGTGCAAACAACCTCAAGCAAGATAAATGTCATCAAAAACTTCAGTGCAAAACTCCAGAGGCCCTGTCGGCCACCTCATTCCATCTCTTTCAAGAAAACAAATTTAAAAAAGAGAAAAAGGGCGGGTGGAGTGCATATCTCCTTAACTAGAGCCTACAAACTTGACTCTCTGGTAAAAGCCAAAATATCTTCGATAACACATTTACACACCTATAAAAACAAAAGTTCAGTGAGAAATGCCAATAAATGATTCCAAGGCTGTTTTAAAAACCATACAGCTGAGAAAACATAAAACATCTCTCAGCTTTTCAGAGAAACTCATTCCCGACATGAAAAGCTGGCAGACAGTAGAAATGTAGCATTTAGAACACTAACAGTAAAAACAACATTTGCCTTCGCCCTTTCCGTTGACTTCTTTTACTTCTTTGCAAAACTGACACTGGGAAATACAAGAAAGCTGTAAGGTTATCACAAGTCAAGAGCAGGGAGGAGTTGGCGATGAGGGGCAAAGACGTAGAAAGGTCCAAGCTCTTGATGACTTATGGCTCCGTAAGAACTCACATGGGTGCAGATCTGGGTGGGAGCAGGGGGAGGGAGAGGCGGAGGGAGAGGGAGATAGACAAAGACAGAGAGACAGACAGAGACACAGAGGGGGAGGGAGAGAGACATCGAGACAAAGACAGAGACAGAGACAGAGACAGAGACAGAGACAGAGACAGAGACAGAGAGAGTTAAAGGAAACTGCACTGGGGCTCACACGAAGCCAGGTGTAATGAGACTATTCCATGTATTCCTGAACCAAGCCAGTGGTAGGGAAAGAGGAAATTGATGAGGCAGTTAAGAAAATACCCCATTTGCCATGGGATCCCTGGGCATCTTCAGTGTGGGTTTCTATGCAGACCTTGTGCTGTCTTGGGTCCCCGTCCTGCCCAATCCTGATCCTGTTGGGAGCTCTTGTTTGCTCAGCTTTTCCCCCTGGGCACAGTGAGCAGTTGCTCTGTTGTAATTCCAGTTCCAGTGAGCTTGGTACATCTTTAACAGTTCTTGTGTTGTTATTAAGTTAGTGAGTAAGTCAGAGGTGTTTGGCTTTTGAAATGGTGCCACAAAATTTTCTCTCTCATCTCTGAATGATGTCAGCCCCATAAACGGGAGAGCTGGAAGAAATATTATATATATATATATATATATATATATATATATATATATATATATATTGCTAACTCTTCCTGAGATAAACTCTTCTGGTAGCCCCACCATTGCTCAAATCTAAAATAACTTCCATTTTCTACCTCAGTGAGAAGATCTCTGAGAAAATTTAGGATGTAAATTCACACTTAAGTGAATTTGGGTGCATTGACTTTCAAACTCCCAAATATGGATTTAAATTAATAAACAAACAAACACTATCATAGGATTGGAAACAATTTATATAGATTTTCAGCAAAGAAACTCTAGGTTTCCCGAGTCTCTGAACCAGATGATGCAAACAGAGCTTATAGCAAACATAAATGGTAAGTCTTTTGAGCCTTAAAGAATCCAGTAAGATGTCCAGCACATTAACAGTTCAGTGAAGCCAAAGACCCTGCTAGGGTCTGCGATCAGCATGAAGGAAAAAGACATTCAATCACCACTGTCATTAAGACTTCAAATCCACACTTGAACTTGACAGAGAAATGATGAAATTTAGCACCCTTGTTTACCTGCTGACAGCCAAGCCATGATATTAATTAATGGTTCACAGGACCCTGGCCAAGACCTGCATTAAAACAGACAATACTGATGCTTACACAGCATGATCTTAGCAATGAGCACAATTAACTTTGCGCTTCTTTTATGGTCTCCACCAACCAGTGTGGTAGAGAGGCAGGCGTTTCCATGTGCAATCTTCAACGGCCTCCCTGGTAGCTCTCAGGCCACTGTGTGGAGCAGAAAAACAAGATACCCTACGCTAAGTGTTGCAATGTTCGGCTCAAAATAGAGAATCCAGAAGCTCAGCCAAAAACATGGAGCCTGTATTTCTAAATCCTTAGTTTGTGTTAATTTTTCTTTTAATTTTCCTACCTGGGCTACAATCACTTTCTCCCAGGTGTTATAAGGCTCTTCAAAATTTGATTTAAACAGCAGTTCTGAATACTCTGAAGCCAATGGTAAGCATCTGAAGCAAGATTTCTTTGCAACACCTATGCTGCTTCAGGCCACAGACGCTCATGACAGACTGGATGTTCACCATCTAAGATGAACTGTTGCCCAAAGAACACATGATTTATTTGCTCAAAAGCATAACAAAAGGTGACGAGGAGATGGTTCGATTGGCTTGCCTCTCACACTCATGGGAAAAGCCAGGTATGGAAGGAGAAGCTTGTAATCCCAGCAATGGAGAGGTCTCAGAGGTGGATGGCTCCCTGGAGCTCAGTGATCAGTTAACAGTAGCTGGGTAGCTCCAGGTCCTGTGTGAGAATCTCAAAAACATGCATAGCAAGTCATTGAGGAAGATACCCAAAATTGTCCTTTACCCTGCAGATACACACACACACACACACACACACACACACACACACACACACACACAAAGTTAAAAAAAAAAAAAAAAAAAAAAAAAATAGCCAGGGACAGATTGAGGCTAGTAGCAAGAAGAGCAGCAGGCCACTGCCATGCTTTGAGGAAGCACCCCACACTTGCTCAGCACTTTTATTGTTATTTGTTCTTCTTTTATTGTCATTTGTGTTGTCAAAGCCAGGACTTCCTGCAGCAGCCAGTTAGCTCCCAAACTGCAGTTTGGCACTTGGAGTTTGGAAGTGTGCAGAGGATTTTCAGCTCCCATCGATATATAGCATCACATCAAAATACAGGACCTGCGACAGAGTGAGCATAACTTAGCACATAGAAAACCCTTGCTTAAATAAATGCATGCCTCTTGGTGAAGAATAACCACACACATTGTCAAGGTGGGCCCACCCCCACACCTTACAAGTGGAGAGAACAGCACCCCAGAAGCATTTGACACTGATTTTGAGAAATCACAGTCAAGTCTTCCATAGATGAGTCATAGCCGATGGAGACTTTTTGCCGATTGGTGCTAATGAACTGGCCCAAATATCAGGGTGCATCTTTTTCTGTTTGTATGGGAGAAAATGAGAAAAAGAGGGAAGGAGGGGGGGAGAGAGGGAGGGAAAGGGAGAGAGGAATGGGGGAGGAGGGAGGGAGGGAGTCAAAGACAGACCTAAACAGACAGGCAGAGAGAGAGAGAGAGAGAGAGAGAGAGAGAGAGAGAGAGAGAGAGAGAGAGAGAGAGAGAGAAGCAGAGAGAGAGAGAGAGAGAGAGAGAGAGAGAGAGAGAGAGAGAGGTTCTTGTGTATCCCAGGCTAGCCTAAAATCAGCTGTATAGTCAAGGTTGACCCTAAACTCCTGTTTCCATCTCTGAAGTTTTGGAATTACAGGTGGATACAGCCACACCTAGGTAATACATGGTGCTGAGGATGGAACCTAGGGCTTCCCAGCATGTTAGTCAAGCATTCTTTCAGCCCCAGCCTTGGACTGCATCTTCTGGAGAGACATAAATTAAAAGACCTGTGCACCATTTCTTTACTCTTTTCTTTACTACCCAGCTTTCTTTCATGTGAGTTTGGGCAAAGAGTAGCAAACCATGGCAGAAAAAAAAAAAAAACATGTCATTCAGCGCACGGGTCTCTTCTCCTGAGTTGTCCTGGCAACAGGTTCAAGATCAAGAATATAATAGAGCCCACCTTAGCATTGACTGAGGACCACAGGCAAGCCAGGCAGAGGTTTGACAGCACACGTCTCACGCACGCCGGAGCCAGGGTTTCCTTCATCCTCCTTCACCATAACCTGGAAAGTGCTAGCAAGCAAGTCTGAATTATATCCTAAGGCGGGCTTGCTTTCCAGATAGGAAGAAATAGGCGGAAAGATGTGAGACGATTTAGTCAGCGGAGACACCCGTTCCATCTTTCCTTACCCATTGCTAAATAAGTCCCACTAATTTTCTCGATCTGATAAATTGCTGATAAAAATCAAAGGAACATGAAGTTCAATGTTCTTGTCTCCCAAATGAGGCCTAAAATCTGTGTTTGTTTGCATATGCATTTCCAGAATGAGTAATTTAAGATTACACTGTTTATATCGCTGGTTGCAGTCTGCCTTTGGGCTTGAGGAACAGAGGCCTCCTAGAGAAAGTATTACACTGTCCCCTTCACCTACCAAGCCACCCAAAGGAAGACAACTGAAATCTAGTGGTGACATGGGAAATGTTAATGGGGACAGGATGTACTACTTCCTCTTAATGATGCTGATCCCAGATATACGGTGGGCATGGGGCAAGGGCAGTGGAAATCACAGCTTCAAGGATGGCAGAAATAATCAGAGAAGAGTAAAGAGTCCCATGTAATCAGAAACTGCAAGAAAGAGGATCGTGGGTTCAAGATCAGTCATAGTGAGCTGGAACTACACGAAACCCTGTTTCGATACAAAACAATGAGAATCAGCGACAGGTAAATCAGTACAGTATTATCAGAAAATACCCAGTGCTACTTATCTTAAGTAGAAAAAAATGTTGGTGCCAGGCATGGTGCCACGTACCTATAATTTCAGCCCTCCGGAGGTAGCAGCAGGAAAGCTGCTGTGTATTTGAGGCTGGCCTGGTCTACATAGAAAGTTCCAGGTCAGCTAGGCTACATAGTGAGACCTTGTCTCAAAAAAGGAGGGAAGGAGCAGAGGAGGGGAGGGGAGGGAATCTTTTGATCCTCTGATTCTGTGGCTAACATTGATGGCACAGGTTCAACAGAAGCTGGTCATTAGAGGACAGGGTTGCCATGATGTGACCGAGGATCTGTGGAGTAGCAGACACCATGGTGTTAACACAGCTTACCTGGTTTCATCCTCCAGCTTTTAGGTTTGCAAGTGAAAATAATAAGAAAAGCAGAACAGAATAGGCTGAGAGTCCCCGTAAAGCTCCAGTCCTTAACCAGTGAGCCCTGTTAGGTCACTAACCTCTCTAACCCTCAGCTCCATTGTTTGAAAACCGAAACAATACCAGAGCATCTCTCAGAGAACTCCTGTAAGGCAAATTAATTCTGATTGAACAATAACTTTCAAAAATATCAAACGTGATATTTCTACATGAAAATGTTAAAGTGTAGCTAACTACCAGACAGAGTTCCACTTCTCTGTCCTGTACAGTTATTCTCTCCAACACAAGAAGCTTTGCAGATTGGGCAGGAGTGGAGTGGGGGGGGGCATCCTTTTACTCTGTCCTTTCCACGGAAGCATAAGGAATCTCTCTTGCAAGCCTACTTTCAGTTTGATCTTGGCAACTGCATTTTTGTTCTCTGTGCACCCCACTCTGCTCTATGCCTCCGTTGGTCACTGAACACTTGAGATCAACTGTCCGTAACTCTGATAATACATGGATTTTTATTCCTCTGGTCTTATGCCATAAGGAAAATGGGCAAGGAGTCTTCTTTGTGTCTTTATAATTAGGGTATTTGTGCTTCTATCTTACAGTTGTCATGACTTTCTAGAACATTCTTCCAAGTGTTCAGCCCCTGAGCAGCCTTGTTCTACTTCTATCCCCATTTCTGCCTTACTTTCTTGTCACCATGTGCACACTGAGCATAGTAAGGAAGCTCACAACTGTGAATCTGAGACCGGCCTGAGCCATGTAGCAAGACCATGCTCCCCACCCCACCCCCAAAAAAAGATGAAATTCAAGATTCTCTAAATCCAACACCACCCTCAAGCAAAAAGCATCATTGAAGAGTTTCCTTTGGCAGGCTGGGAAGATGGATGGCTCAGCTGATTAAAGTGCTTAGCACATAATCGTGAAGACCTGAGTTCAGATCCCCAGTACCCATATAAAAAGCTGGTTACAGCAGCACACAATAGCAATTCTAGTTCTGGGGTGGTAGAAACAAGAGGATTACTAGGGCTTGCTGCACAGCCAATCTACCTGAATCAGTGAAATACAGATTAAGTAAAAGAGCCCACCTCAAAAAATAAGGGGTGGGGAGAGAGAGAGAGAGAGAGAGAGAGAGAGAGAGAGAGAGAGAGAGAGAGAGAGAAAACAAGATACCAGGCATCAACTCTGACCTCCAAACAAGTGCATCCATACATAGGTACACACACAAAGAATAAAAAGGCAAAGGGACATTCAGCTTCCTGTCAATGCAGACACTATTTGGGGCCAGGATCCCTGATTTCTGTAGGTGCCTCCATCTTCCGTGGAACAGAAAAGAATTACATCAAACCCGACTGTATCTCCATCCTAGAGACTTGACTCACCCTAAAATTTTTCCTCTACCTTAATCTCTGCTCTAGTAATAAAGAAGTTGATAGTGTTGGCTTCAGGAATTGCTGGTTATCTGTCGTTTAATGGTTCAGATTGGTAACCACGACTAGAGAAAAAAAAATAGGAACAAGAGACTTCTGCAAAAGTTAATTCCTGGTCTTGTTGAGTGCTCAAGCAAAAGAAAGAATTAACCATTCTCTGTATATATTGCGTCTAAAAAGAGACTGATCCATGCATGGCGCTGGACACACCCAGCACTTGGGTGGCAGACACAGGAAAACTGTGAGTTTAAAGCCAGCTCCAGGTTCCTAATGAATTCCAGATTAGGCTGATCTACATACTAAGTCTATCTCAAAAGGAAGCAAGCAAACAAACAAAGAAAAAAAATAGGTACATAAACATAAAGCACAGAAAGTATATTCTGAGACTTTTATATTTGGGGAGGTAAGCTAAGAGAGGAATGGGGGGAAAAATCATCCAGAAAAAGCATTGCTTTTAGTGCTTTCTGGCAATGGAGCTTCGAGTCTGATTGGCATTGGCTTGGTATTTTTGGAAGGTTTCATTTCACAATGAGGACCAGCAGAGTATAGAAATGCACATGCATGCGCTCTAAAAGGGCAGGAGGCAAATCCTGGCTGGGAGCTTTGCTGCTTCATGGGACACAGTTTTCACTGGTCCGGTGGCCCACAACGACCTGAGCAAGGTGCCAGTGGGAGGCCAGGGCTCCACTTGTGTTCTCTGGCATCCCTATATCTGAGTTTGCCATGAGTCCCTAGCATTGAGAGCTGCTGTTTGGGGCTTCTATTCCCTTACCTATAAACAAAAAAGAATAATACACACCTTCCTCCAAGAGACATGGCCAGTCAGCAGAATCTAGGAAAAAAACAAAAAACAAAACAAAAAAACAAAACAAAACAAACAAACAAAAAAAACCGCAGGTTCTTGTAATTAAAACAAAGTATGAATTAAAATCATCCCAAAATGGAAAACAAGATATATGCTCACACCTGCATCTGTCTCCTGTCACCGAGTAAAGGTACAATACACAACTATTGGTGGCAGAAGGAGAGATGAAGTGACAGCAGGCAGCCCAGGCTCTTCCGTTCAACCTGTCTTCTCCCTGGTTTGCTGAGAGCCCTGAGGCCATTTTCTTAAGTGCTTCATGGTTCAGGCTGCTCACCTGTAAAATGGGTATAATCACACTCACTACCTCACCCCTAGTTAATTAACAATGCATAAAGCTTTTGAAAATATACAGTGCAGAGCATGTGCTAATTATTATAAATCCCCAAAAGCACCCTAGTTCAATTTTTAATTACCTATATATTTTATTGAAAATATATAAAACACTTCATAAAATTAACCTATGTGTCAAAAATTACTGCTTGCCTGTGCCATCTTGTTCACTCTTCTGCCAGCACATAGCAGTAATTTCCTGAACTAAAGTAATAATTTCATTTCAATGGTAGAACTTTAACCCATCTGACTGACTAGGTTCAACCCTGTGATTTACTGTACTATAAAATAGCATCTCTCATTCTTGCTTCAATTTTCCTTAGTTATTATGACTCAACGAATATAATAGCAGAACCTACTTCCAAAATATTATAAAAGGATAGAATGTGGGGCCTGTGAGACAGCTCAGCAGGTAAAGCACCTGCTGCCAAGCCTGATGACCTGAGTTGTATATCTTCAGTAGCCACATCATGGCAGAAGAGAACCAACTTCCATAGGTCATCTTCTGACCCTCACATACACGCATGCTTCTACACACAAGTGCCATAAATGAATGAATAGTAAAAATGAAGAAAAATTCAATTGTATATCAGTTGCATGCTAAAGGGCTTAAGCACTGAAATGAGGCCATTCTTTGTATTAAGGCCCTTGAAGGGTAACCTAGAATACTTTATTTTTGTGGTAAGATATTGGGTTAGGGATGTGCCTCAGCCGGCAGAGTGCTTCCTTAACATGCACGAAGACCTGGGTACAGTCCCCCGACACCATCCAAACTGTAAGTTGTGGCTCATAAAATTGTCATGTCCTGGAGCTACTGGAGGTAGGAAGATCACTCTCTGCTTCAGAGGGAATGTGAGGCCAGAAAAGAAGAAGAAGAAGAGGAGGAGGAGGAGGAGGAGGAGGAGGAGGAGGAGGAGGAGGAGGAGGAGGAGGAGGAAGAAGAAGAAGAAGAAGAAGAAGAAGAAGAAGAAGAAGAAGAAGAAGAAGAAGAAGAAGAAGAAGAAGAAGAAGAAGAAGAAGAAGAAGAAGAAAGGAAACAGATAAGATGTTGAAAATGGTTTCCCAATCTGATTTAGAATTGGAAAATACTTTTTTAAAGTGGAAGAAAGAATGAGTCTCTGGGAGCCGAGCTACATGCAGTCTCACTTTTAATGAGGAAGCAAAGCAAGACATTGCTGTGTGGAGGTGGACATGGAGATCAGAGTGCTTGGCTGGCATGTGTAAGATCATGGCAGAGACAGAGAGAGAGAGACAGAGAGACAGACAGATAGAGAGACAGACAGAGACAGAGGTGAGAAGAGAGAGCAGAGAAAGGAGAGAGAGAACTTCAAAATAATATTTTTTGAAAGACTGGAAATACCATTTTCTATATTCCCATTTTCTGACAACAGGACAGATTCTCAGACCCACACAGTGAGCGTTCCTTCAGCTTCCACAAGCCCAGAGCTCACCCCTGCTCAGTAACCAATGGCCCATGGATATTCAGAATTTCAACTGCATGCTCCCCATGTTTTCCATGCATGATCCTCATCACACACACACACACACACATACCACCACCACCACCGCCACCGCCACCGCCACCGCCACCGCCACCGCCACCGCCACCGCCACTGCCACTGCCACCATCACCACCTGAGGCCGGGAAGTCCTGATAGTGGACTTACACCTCTGAGAACATGAGCCAGATAAGTTGTTTCTCCTTCCCAGTTGATTATCTCGAGCATTCGTTACAGTGACAAAACCAGAAACACATTTTATGATTATGTAAACCCTAGGTCAGGGCTTCCAGCCTTTTGACATTCCAACACGATGTTATCATCTGTCCCAGAGATGTCAGACCACATTCACAGATATCCTGAGATGTGTGCAGTCCGTGGGCCTCAGCTACAGCACACGTGAGCTAGGGGAAAGCCCAGGGTCTCAGGGTGGAGGAAAGACATGTGTAAATGGTGTTGCTGTGCAACCTGATGGGTGATTTGTAGACGCAACTCCAGGTGTGACAGAGATGTTTCTCTTGGGTGCCGTTTTAAATGGATTATTCTTACAGCATCGCCTTAGTAGGTGATGCTTACTTTTCCCACACGATTTGCTATGGCTAACAATGAATGGGGTTAGTTTGTGTGCTTTCAACAACTAGCATACTCTGCACCTACGTGGAAAGTGGTCCCTCCCTTTACTCTATGTTCTGGCCCAGACATGAAAAACACGATGTGTGGGACCCTGGGAACATGCCTTCTGCAAGGGCGTTGATGCTGTAGTCTGCTTGGCATATCCTCAAGGTTTTCAGAGAAAAAGGGATGGATGACTGAATGGGTGGTATGGTGCATATACCGTTAGACGAGGGGTTTTATGTTCCCAGAGAAAGTATCTCCTGAACTTCAAACATGGGCAGGCTGAGAAGAGAGAGGAGAAAAGATTGCAATCAGCTCCCTCCAGAGTTGTTTTTTTAAGAGCTTGATTACGATGCATATGAAACATTTTAAAGTTTGAGTGCTGCCTATAAACCTGTTCCCTTTATGCTAATTGCTCTCTATAAAACTAGATCAAGAACTAGGTCTCTTAGCCCCATACAAGCCCCAGCATGCCCACTGGGCACAAGTTCAAAGTGCTTAGGGACAATCTGATGGGCCCTTTAAAAACAGATAGATATAGCCTGATGGATAAGTGATTAATAGACCATATTAATAGCTGAATGATCTCGCAGGAACTCAAGGTGATGGAAAATGGGATACAGTAAACAGTTTGTCATCCAGGGTGTTTCATAAGAGAAAGCTCTGAGAAGGGAGTCAACACTACATCACAGGGTATCTGATTCATCAGCACTGCAGGCCACTTCAACAGGGACCCACACAAACTTTCAGACACCCTTGGGTTGGCACCAGAGCCACCAAGTCGACAGCTGACACAGAAAATCAGGAACTCAAGTGAACTGGTTTGCAGTGACTGCTGGGAGGGAAATTACTTCAATGTCAAGCCACAGGCAAGGGGCTCCCCAAAGTTCTTCCTCAAAGGACTGTGCAGGAAGAGCCCACCCCAAGTCCCCCCTCCCATTTTCTCTTCTGCCCCCAGTTAACTGTTCTGCAGCTGAGAACAAAACCCACCAAATCCAAAGGCTGGGAAGGCCTCAGCAGGATTTCAGAGCTTGGCTCTTGGATTTGACAATGCCAAAGACTTGGTGCTAAGAAATGTGTGTTTCATGGGATGGAGGTCTCCATACTGGTTAAACCAAGTGACTGTAGATTTTGTCCAAACGTTGTTTGATCCATCTCAGATCTGTGCCTTTTCTTCTAGCCTAGCTCTCCTTCGTGAAGAAATCCTTTTGTACCGGTTCTCAGTATGTTGAGATCCTTGTGGGGGATGGAACAACCCTTTCATGAGGGGTGGGGGTGGGAGGGTTCACCTAAGACCATCAGAAAACACAGATGTTTATATTGTCATTCATGACAGTAGCAAAAAGCAACAAGAGTACTTTTACAGTTGGGGGTCACCACAACATAAGGAACTGTATTAAAAGATGGCAGCATCAGGAAGGCTGCGAGCCAGTGCCATAGGGGATTCAGAGGATATAACTCAATTGGTAATTTGCCTACTGCCTGAAGCCCTGGGTTCCATTCCTGACCCTGTATAATTCCAGGCATGATGGTTCCCACCTGAAACCCCAGGGTTCAGTATGTGGAAGCAGGAACTTTAGAAGTTCCAGGTTAGCTATGGGAGATTCTAACTATGAAAAATGGTTGTTAGTTCAGATGGTTTAAAATATTTCTTTGTCTTATACCACCAAACCACCCAGCATCCACTCCCCTCCCCCCCCCAAAAAAAAAGACTATCTCTCCCCAGCAGCCATCAATTGCTAATAACTCTCCCTTAGCCTTTGGGGATTGACAATCTGATAGACATGTCTCATCTAATGCTGACCACTAAGGCACTTAATCTCAACAGTTTGACCAACTACACAGTCTCTGGCTTGACTGCTACCCAGTGCAGAAGGAAGCTTCTCTGACCAAGGTTGAAGGCAGCAGTGATGGATTGATACAGTCATAAATATTTAGACATCCATTTGTCAAGAGAATCATTTAGTAATACACTGGTAGTTTATACCCATTAGGACAAGCCATGGAATTTTGATCAGATTTGGTATCAGGCATGAACTCCCTCCTAAGGAACAAGCCTCAAATCCAAGCAGAAAGCAGTTGGTGACCCACATGACAGCCATGCTACTATGCACCAATGGACACAGCTTGCCTTGCAAGCTGGTATTGTACTATGGAGGACACAGCACTAAGTAAGAACCCTGATGGTTTGGTTTGGTTTGGTTTGGTTTGGTTTGGTTTGGTTTGGTTTGGTTTGGTTTGGCTTGGCTTGGTTTTGTTTTGTTTTGTTTTGTTTTTCTCTCTGCCAAGAGCTGCATAGCACCCTTTTCATGGCACTATGAATGTTAGCCATTAGGGAGAAAAATTCCTGGTTAGTTTCAAATATATATTTCTACATCCTGCACCCAAAGTTTGTGATGTCTTTAGCAAAAGGGTCTTACTATATCATTACGGTGGGCAATCAAGACCAATAACCACAGCCTCCATGCTTTATTTTTATTGTCGTTGGTCTATACTCCACATTAAATAAGCACTGCACAGAAATAAGTGTATTTTCAGGATAACAACAAAGACAATGAACCCTCAATGAATAGAACCAGTAATATTGTCAAAGCTACCCAAACTGATTTTATATCCTGTCATATATTGCCCAGTCTCATCTTTAAGTGATGGTAGCAGGTTTACCTTTTTCCAGAACCTTCTATATGTTACACTTCATTCAGGGAATTTCTGCTTGTAACTAGTCCCCTCAAGTAGAGCTGACTGGCATCCAGCAGAACTGGCCAGGCAACTGATCTCATTGGGTTGTGACTTGGATGACCCATAAAGAATCCTGTTATTATTATTTCACTATTTATGAATGAAGAAACTGGAGCTTGTGTATAAATAAGTAACTTTGTGGAGGACACAGATGGGGAAGGTTTTTTTTTTTTTTACATATATTAGTAACATACGAATGAGTGAATACTCACATGTCCTCTCCCTCTCCCTATCCCTGCCCCTCTTCCTTCCTGACTATAGATACAATGTAACCAGCTACCTCCCTGACTATAGATACAATGTAACCAGCTACCTCCCTGACTATAGATACAATGTAACCAGCTACCTCCCTGACTATAGATACAATGTAACCAGCTACCTCCCTGACTATAGATGCAATGTAACCAGCTACCTCCCTGACTATAGATGCAATGTAACCAGCTAACTCCCTGACTATAGATACAATGTAACCAGCTACCTCCCTGACTATAGATACAATGTAACCAGCTACCTCCTTGCTGCCATGCCTTTTACATCATGATGAACTTCCTCCAACTGTGGGACCCAAGCTGTTTTTCACCCAAGTTGTATTCCTCAGGTAAACCACAGCAAGAAAAATAACTAATGTACACTGTTTACAAGGTGATTGACCATACATTATTACGTACTTGTGAGAGGAATTTTTATTTTTTCCAAACATGTTCAACAACCTTGAGGAATTCCTGATTGAAGGCTTCTAGAACATACCAGTTGGATAACACTTGCCCAAGGTTTGTTGTGTGGGGATGTTTGTCTACCCATCAGCAAATAAAATAATTAAAGAGCTTTGTCCGGACAAAGTGCGGAATCAGCTTTAGGAGGAATTCCAGCATCCCCCCAAACCCATGGTCTCTCTGATCCCCCAGTGTTTTATACCATACTCCAAACAGATCAGTCCATGCCTGCATGGCTGCAAAGCCAGAGAACTATGATAAAAGGTTTTGTTTTTGTTTTTTTTTTTTTTTATAGTTTCAATTTTGGAAGCTTTTCAGTACCTTTTCTATATAAGTGCTCTTCAACAGTTTGTAGAAAGCTTCCCCTATATTCCCACTGATTCTTTCTTCCCCTTTAAAACAGAGGACCCAAGGTCTTCAGTGCTTTCTTATGTGGAAATCATTTCCAAGTCCCTTCATGAGCTTCTAATTCATTTTATGCTGTGTAGTCTTATTAGTTCAAACGCCCTAAGCAAACTAATAATTCCCTGTTTAGCCTGAACATACAACCCAGAGATTTGCTTGCAGAATAACTGGAGATAAAAAACAGCAGAGGCTAAACATTTTTAGAAAACTATGTGGTGGTACATAATCAAATATCAAATAATGTAGCAAAAGCAAAAATAATACACCAAATCAAGAAGTCTCCCCAGAGCTAAGAGAACAGCTCAGTCAGTCAGTCAAACACTTCTGTTGCATGCAGGAGGTCATGAGTTAGATCTCAAAACTCAATGTTGGGTAAAAAAGCCATAGTGATCCATGCTGGTAATACTGGTCTTGAAAAGACAGAGACAAGAGGAATCCCTGGGGCTCACTAGCCTCCTACCTAGCCTAGTGGGTGAGTTCTAGGCCATTGAAAGACTCCATCTCAAGAAAAAAAAAAAAAAAAAAAAAAGAAGAAGTGGTCAACAAAGCCACTCAGCCAGTTAAGGTGCTTTCCACCTGGCCTGATGACCAGGGTTCAATCCCCAGGACCAGCATGGTGAAAGGAGAGAGAATTCCTGTGAGATGGCCCCTAATCGTCACAGAAGGATCAGGGCTCAAGTGTGTGATATATACATGCATTCAATCAAATTTAATTTTAAATTAAAATAAAAATGTATCAGTGAGAAATGCCTGAGGAAAACTCTCAAGCACGCCCTCTGGCTTTTGCACATATGCACATGCACATGTTCACGTGCACTGGCACACACATGAACACGTGTGTTCCAAGAAATCCAAGAAAACTAGAAAGTTCTTGGAAAGAAAATGAGGCGGAGATCATAAAGACACCTGACCATCTTCTGTACAGCGGGTGCTTTCAAGTGTTGTCTCATTCCATCCTTATAACTAACTTTTTAGGGCCGAGTTAGGGATAGATGGGTCAGAACTCAAACCTGAGTCTTGTTCTGGCTATGAAGCCTGGACCTTCCAGCTACATCTCATAGAAAGAAGACCAGCCACGGAGGAACTTCAAAATGACCACAGAGAAAGATGCGTTTTTTTGCTACCGAATGTATCCTTAGTCAAAGTGATGGTGCGAAGATAGGGGTGTTTTAATGGTATTACATTCATGCATATATAATGTGTCTAGAGTTGAATCCCTAATCATTAAGAACTCTGGGTGAAAACATGTAAAATCTACATCCTTCAGCCAACCAGTAGTTCCTTTTTAGATCACATTCCTTCAAGTGAAAAAATACACCAGAGGGGCCCCAAGAATGGAACTCCAGCCATCAGGCTTGGAGACAAGAACCTTCACCCGTCCAGCTGTCTTGACAGCCCTGTCTTGGGTACCACACTTCATTACATGAGCCATTACTGTATGTCTTAGGCTTCCCAAGTGTGTCAGGCCACTTAATGTATGTAGCCACCTAAACCATCAAATATTAGAAGTGTGAAATGACTCTGAGGCCTAATCTGGTCCCAGGTGCTCTGTAATTGAGACTGGGATAAGAGACGACAGACCTTTGATCCATCACCACACAGCCAAGGAGTGAAGTGCAAAACAGAATCTCAAAACCAGGCTTATGAACATGTGTATCCTTCAGAACAAAGAACAGCTAGCGCAAACCCAAGCTGTAGCTCACAAGACATCAGCAGGTCCCATTTGGTTGAACTGTCTTTCCTCTCTGCGAGGGTTGGTACTTGACTAAATTAATCAAATCAGCTGAGTAAATAAATCAAATCTTCTGAGTATTCATTGGAGGCCTACACCTGGCATTCCCACCCCAAATAAATCCCAAGTCCATTTTCTATGCGTGTGTCTTGGTTTGAATGAAACAAAAATGAGAAAGATTGGGATGTTGACACATATGTTATCCAGAAAAGACAATTTTTTCTTCTCTTTCTTTGTTCTAGGCAGGCTCTCATGTTTCCCAGGATGACCTCAGACTCACTAGCTTGGGATGACCTCAAACATTTGGATCTTTTTTCCTCTACCTCCCAACTGCTAGAATTATAGGAATAGTCCACCATCCCTAGTTTATACAGTACTAGAAATCAAACCAGGGACTTCTACATGCCAAGTAACTTAGCTACATTTTAAGACAGGGTCTTTCTGTAGCTCAAGATTTCCTCAGACCTAAGGCTGTTCTTCCTCAGACTCCCTGATGCTAAGCTATTGGCAGGTTCCACCAACTCTACCTATATAGTCATTCCTATTAGGATTCCAGTTTGAACTAAGGCATCTAAAATCCCATCCTCTGAAGAATGACTCTGAAGCAAGAAAACAGGAGAATCTGGTTGAAATTAGAGCAGTTGGCTTTCCTTTGTTAGAAAGACCTCCCCAACGCCACACTACACCTCAAGAAAGCCAGGAAGGTGACAGGGCAAATGGAACTCACTCTGGAGCGCTGTCCTTGGCGTCTTCCTTTTAGTTTTAATTTCACGGGTAGAAATCAGCCCCAAGAGACTGTTATTGTCACTGTTATTTGGAAACAGGATTTTGCTATGTGGCTCAGTCTGCCCTGAACTTATAATCCTCCTGTCTCAGCTTCCTTAGTACTTTCCAGATGCCTCACCATATTCAGCCTCTAAAAGGTTTGTCCATACTTGTGTGGCTGTGCATTTGCACATGTCACATGAATGCACATGTGAGCAGAAGCCAGAAGTAGACCTCAGGTGTTTTCCTCTGTCACCCTTCATCTTGCTTTTTGAGACAGAGTCAGTTCTCTCTGGTCCTGAAATCTGCAGCATCAGCTAGCCTGGCTGGTCAGCAAGCCTTGGGATCTTCCTGTGTTCACTTCTCTGGTGCTGGAATTATAAGTGCATGCAACTGCATCTAATTTTGCTTCGTGTTGTTTTGTTTTTAAACATGGGTTCTAGAGATCAAATTTAAGTTTTCCCGCTTTTGTGGCAAGCATTTTAATTGTCTGAGCCATCTCTCCAGCCCCTAAAAATTTTATTGGACCCCAAATTCTCATTAGTTCTGAATCCCAGATTATCCATGCCTACATAACAAGAAGCAACGGCTCTAAGTAGGTTTCACCTCTTTGCTTTCCTTTTCTTTCTTCTTTTTTTCTTTGGTGCTTTGCATCTAAAGTAATTTTTTCCTCCCATGGGCACTTAATAGGTTTTAATTTTATAAAACATTATGCAACCAGATACCTTAGGGAACAGTAATTAACTTGGATTATGTTTTCATTTCAGTGAATTCCAAATGAGAAGCCTAAATACTGAGATTTTTGTCTGTTGCAGAATGGGAAAATAACACGGCCATGCTCACTTCTTACTTGCTATGAACACTTTCTTACTGAGATTTGCAAATTGCCCCCCTTTAAAGCAGACCTTCCTCAGGAGATGCCATGGGTTATTTCAAATAAATAGAAATTTATTTTTAATTTTGACACAGGTTTCCAGCAGTCACTGATTCTCACTCTCCCCAGAACACTCTGCTGCTACCTCAAAAAGAAGAGAAAAATTAAGGCCAGGGTACTAATCTAACAAAGGTGTGTGTGTGTGTGTGTGTGTGTGTGTGTGTGTGTGTGTATGTGTGTGTTTACATGTGCCTGTGCATGTGTGTACATGTGTGTGTGCCTGTGTGTGTGTATGTGTGTGGTGTATGTATTATGTATATGTGTGTATGTGTATATGTGTACATTTGTGTGTTTGTTTATGTGTGCACACATGTATGTATGTATGTGTGCTTATATGTGTTTATGTGTGGGTGTGTGCAGCATACACAGTTGATGGAACTGATTATTTCAGTAAATGCAGACTCCATTTCAAGTTAAACTTCAGGTCATTTTAAAATGAGGATGCAAGATGAAGAATTGTGCTTTCCCTTACATTACACACTAAGTGTGGCTTTGAGAAAAGCATGAAGTTTATTTGTGAGATATCTCAGTCAAGGCAGAGCAAGCAGAATTAACCTGGAGCCCCATCCAGCCCTTACTTTTATTCAGTGTGGACACTTGGACAGTGAATGATCCTCCAACCCTCTCCTTGTCCTAAAACAGTAGTCACCACCTTAAATAACAATTGCAGTATTTAGCAAGATGGCTATTGGCTATCTACTCAACATGCAGCACCCATGCTGCCACAATTATCATGATATAAAGCACCAGGGAAACTGCCTAACTGACAAAAACCCAGCCACTAAATCACTGCTATTGCTACTCTGTGTCACAGTGACAGCCCAAAGTTGAAAGCCTTGAAGAGCAGAACTACTTGCAGAGTTACATTACAATGGTTCTTTGGGCAACCAGGGTGGCATGCGTCTGTAGTCCTAGCCATCAGCAGGCTGGAATCAGAGGGTCTATTGAGTCCAGGAGTTCAAAATCAACCTGAATCACATAGTGAGAACTTGTTTCCAAAAAAATAATTTGTAGATTTTTTATTACAGTTATTTATGTGTATGTATGTATGTATGTATGTATGTATGTATGTATGTATGTATGCTTGTATATGTGCACATGGGCACAGGCCTGTGAAAGTAAGAGGACAACTTGCAGGGTTTGGTTCTGTCCTTTCACTATGTGGGTTCCAGGGTCTAACTTCGGATCATCCGGCTTGAAGGCAAGTGCAATGACCCAGGTGAACTATCTTCACAGCACCTAAATCTACAAATTTTTAATTGTTTTTATGTCTGCCCTGTACCTCTAGCATCTTGCAACTCAAACATTGCAATCCTGACTGATTTTGTAATATATCGAGACATAATAAATGTCTCTTATGAATAATTTTGAAGTACATCTATTCATTTTGAATTCACAAGGCACTCCGAATAAGCTGGAATGATTTCCACTCTGAGTCCTTAAGGAGATGGTTTTAACCAATAGGAGCCTGAGATCTACAGTCAGACTGCCAGGTACTTCTTTCTACAAAGGCCCACATACACACTGTTCTCTGTCCAAGAGGGAGGCTTGTCTTCCCATTCACACTACCCACCTGCATGCTACATGTAGAATTTGCCACACCATATTTGAATGTTAACCTGTTTTCTCTTTATTTTTATTACTTTTAAAACTTTCCCCTCCCAAAAAATCAAATTAAATTAAATAAACTTTTCCCATATATATCAAGATATGGGTGATACCTGAATATGTGTGTGTGTGTGTGTGTGGTGTGTGTGTGTGTGTGTGTGTGTGTGTGTGTGTGGTGTGTGTGTGTGTGTGTGTGTGTGTGTGTGTGTGTGTGTGTGTGTATTTGTTGTTTGGGACAGAATCTTGGGACAGAATCTCAAGTAGCCCAGGCTGACCTCAAACTCCCTAGGATATATCCTAGAATAACCCTGAAGTCCTGTTCATCCTGCATCCATCTCCCAAGAACTGTGATTACAGTTGTATGTCACCATACTGAACCCCCAACTTCCTTTTTAAACATATTTTACTTAATAAAATTGTATTCTGGCCAGGTGTGTTGGCTCATGCCTTTAATCCCACAATTTAGAAAGCAGAGGCTGGTGCATCTCTAATGAGTTCAGGGTCAACCCAATCTATATATCATGTTCCAGGCCAGCCATGGCTATGTAGTTGAGACTCTATCTCCAATAGATAGATAGATAGATAGATAGATAGATAGATAGATAGATAGATAGATAGATAGATAATTAAACAAACTCTACTCTGGTCTCTGAACTGATAAGACAGGGAAACTCCAATGTGATTTGAGCTAATTATAAATATGATATCTGATTGGTATGAAAAATTCTTGTTGGGGAAGGAAACACAGCCAGCTGTTGCCTTAGCCTGGGTTTGGGAAGGCTCTTGGACTGAGAAAGGGAGTGAAATGAATGTCCTCGAGCCAGGCAGCCATTGGTTCTCCTAATGAAGTTTGGTGGCTAGACATTTCGGAAGTTCACAGGTTCAGACAATTCAAGTAGGTCTTTGAGAAATGGGCCAGATGACTGCAGTTCATTGTAGAATGGAAACAGTGAGCAAGCCACCAGCAAATCACCCTTATCTGCTTTCTGCTCATTAACCCGGGGTTCCTGGGGACTTCTACCCAGCCACATTGTCAGCTTAAGCTCAAGTATCAGATTGAATGTTAGGCAAATGTGATAAAAAGATATCTCTTCCAATGAGTCTCTTTTTTTCCCTAGTTTTTATAAGAGCACACAAACAGAAAGAAGGGTTTCCCTCCCTGTGGAATGAGATCAGATACAGTTGTCTCCATCCCCAGACGACTGCCACTGTCATGATCAGGAACTTCTGTAGTAGAACTCTAATTTCAAAACCATTTTACCTTTGTCTGTGTTTCTCCTGGAAATCTGTCCTTATGAGCAAAGGACAGATTTGCATTCCACTCTCTGTGGAAATGTAAAACACACATAAAATAAGAAAAATATTTCATGCTAATATAACCTTCTGAAATTCATAAATAATTCTACACAAATGATCTTACCTCTAACCTGGTGGATTTTTGTGATGGGATCTCACTGTGTAGGCCAAGCCGGCCTCAGTGCTGTGGTCTTCCTTACTCCACCTCTGGTACACAGCATAAGTCATTCTTCTTGATGCATTTGTTCAGTAGAACCTACCCCGTCACTGTTCAGGCATTTGTAAGGGTCAGAAAAATGAGAAAGAAGTCCCTGTCCCCTGACATGGGCAGAGAGGATGCCATTTTCCAAAGATAGATAACAAGAAGATAAAACAAACTGTCCTTAAGTCACACAGCCCAAAGGATCTAGAATTAGAATTATAAGTGAAGTCAAGGGCACATAGTGAGAACCTGAGTTAAAATCCTGAACCCACATAAAAACTGGACATATGGCTCAAGGATCTATAATCCCAGTACTCGTGTGGCCAGAGCAAAGGCAGAAACAAAAGACTCCAACAGGCACAGCCCTAACAACAGTGAAGGAAAAGAGACGGTGATACAAGGACACGTAAGATGCTGGCAGTTCTATAGGCCAAACCCAGCAGCACCCTAAGCAAGGGTAACTTTTTTTTTTTTTCTCGAGACAGGGTTTCTCTGTGTAGTCTTGGCTGTCCTGGAACTCACTCTGTAGACCAGGCTGGCCTCGAATTCAGAAATCTGCCTCCCAAGTGCCGGGATTAAAGGCATGCACCACCACTGTCCAGCACAAAGGTAACTTTAAGACAAAACGACTATCTTGATACGTCAAGAACTCACCACGCTCAACTATGCCATCACTTCCGTTGAACCCCTTTGATGGAAAATTGTGTGCTCTTCAAAGGCCTGGTTCTCCTTTGAAAGTCATCTTGACTATCTCTATCTCCATATGCATTGTGGAAGGGCCCCCACCGCCCCCACCTAGCGTTCTCTCCCCCTCTGCTTCCTCTGAGCTCCCTGTTTATCTGACCAGGTACCACTTTGTAACTCAGGCTGGCCCTGAATTCTCACTCTTCTTGACTCAGCTTTCCTAGAGCTGGAATAACAGTCATTTAGCAACAGGCCTGGCTTGGAATATATTTTTTATACACAAAGATAGTAAGTGTGTAAATTCAATATCAGGGGTATATATTATTGGCTTTATATACAATATTAATATTGTTATATGTGATATTAAGTCTAAAAAATTAAGGGCACATGTATGATATTAATAATATACATTAGTAAGTAATGTATAATAACAAATATGTGTGCATATACATATACACATATGAATATATATGTGTATTTGAGAGGTTCAAGAGAAGGTTTCTCTATGTAGCCTTTGCTGATCTAGAACTAGCTCTACACTCTACAGATCAGGCTGACCTTGAACCCAGAAATCCCTTTGCCTCTTGCCTCCCAGGGGCTAGAACTAAAACTGTACACCAACATACATGGCCTTTAAGTATATATTCTTAATATCATATATGCATTCCCAATATCTGTGTTCCCTGATTCTCATGAGCCATTAGCTCATGGCAGTTCTCATTTTCACTGTAAGCTCTCTGACACAGATAAAAAGAATGAAGACATCATTGCGAACATCAACTACACACACAATTTTGTGTTATGACAACTTTAGCATTTTGGTTTTTCTAAAAACCACAAAGATATTATAAGAATCTGTTTTCATTTTAATCCCAGGTGTGGGATACAGCAATGCTACAGATTGTCCACAGCAGCTGACTATGGTCTGCCTCTGCCTCTAGCAGGGACATGGTTTTGCCAGCTCCAGATAGTTTCTGTGATTGTATGACATTTGGAATTCTGGGAACCTTTCAAAGGGTCTATCTTAGGGACCCTAAGAGGTTGCTGGGTTGTTGCCTGGTTATTGTTTGTTGTTGGGTGGTGGTGGTGGTGGTTGTTGTTGATTGTTGTTGGTTGGTGGTAGTTTTTGGTGGTTGGTGGTGGTTGGTGGTGGGTTTTGGTGGTTGGTGGTGGTTGGTGGTGGTGGTGGTTGGTGGTGGTTGGTGGTGGTTGGTGGTGGTTGGTGGTGGTTGTTTCTGTTGGTTGCTGTTGATTGCAGGTTGTTAGGTAGTCATGAGCAAAAAAGAAGGAAGAAGAAACTATATATCCTGATGGCAAAGATCAAACTTGCCTCAAGGAACTCAGCATTCCTTGCTGGCAGGAAGTGGTCTAACAATAATGTCTCCCTCTTTCCGTTCTATCTTTTTTCTTTTCTATCTAGTGTTAGGGGATGAAAGGGTAGAAACGGGTGGAGAAGGACCCACAAAGTAGTCAAAGTTCAGCTACAATTTTGTATCAAAGAAAAGAACACAAACCGCTCAGTAATTTTTACAGTTTGAGTTGACATCATGTGTTGATTATGTTGCTGTAAATAAAATACACTTAGGAAGGCGTATCCTATGCCCACGTCATGTAGGAGAATGCTTCTGTTTTCTTCTTCATCTTGCCCATTTCATTTCACTTTTTAAAGTGTGATTCCTAGACATTCTGAATGACATCTGCAGCTGCCATGAAATTACTATGAGACACAGCTGCTAAAGTCCCCAGCTTCTAAATCTGAGGCATAAAACCCATGGGGTAACATAATTGAATTTGGAGCTAGGGAACAATCCAGAAGTACAAGCTGAAAATCAAATACACAATGAACCCCGGGTAGTTTTGGAGTGCTCACCCTTGTTGCAACCAGAGGCTTCACTGCAGGCTCTGAACACACAACACACACTTTCCACTGTGTGTGCTGTCATGCCATGCATGCAACAGCAGGAACTCTGACTGAAGCAGCGCAGCACAGACTCTAGGCTGTTTCCTGTTAAGAATTACAGTGTACACAGTTTTCTACCTTTACAGAAACATGATGGCTTAACTATAGAAAACAATGACCTAATGTTTTTGTACCGTCGTTCCTTAGTCTATAAGTGTAAAGTTAGTTCATCTTTAGATTGCATTGTGTTAAAATGGTTGATTTTCTTTTTTTATAATTTATTTATTTTTATTTTAAGAACATAGGTGATTTGACCAATGCATGTGTGTAAGGATGTCATAGCCCCTGGAACTGGCATCACAGACAATTGTGAACTGCCATGTCGGTGCTGGGAATTGAACCCAGGTCCTCTGGAAGAGTAGCCAGTACTACTAACCACTGAGCCATCTTGATTCTGCCAGAATAGTTGATTTTCAAGATTGCTGTTGGGGTTGACATCAGGAATACCATGAGGAGTCATTTAGGGAATTTTGCATAGTATTGGGATAGAATTTCCAAACATTTGTGAAATGGCCTAAATATATACCTGCCATTTTTATACTAACTATTTATGCAAAGTGACATTCTCAGTATTCAAGATTATGAAATATCAATCAACTCTGGAAAATGTTAATGATCCTCAATATCCCACAACATCAAATATTCAGCCAAGATTTAATTCTTCATGTAAAACTAAAGAGGCCTGTTCACCTCATCCATATGCAAATTTGCTTTCATCATTTATAAATTATAATGTGGTATATATACTGAAGGATGCTTTAAGATTAAATTCTTCCTGATTTATTATCAGTAGAGGTTTTATATCTATTTGCTATACCTACATACCCAGGATAGTGTAAAATTTTCTCAAGCAAAATGAAGTATGGTTTAAGAGTTATATACATACGCCCTAACTTAGCTCATCCTTGGCCACAAAAATCAAGTGTGTCTAATGGACACAAAGGAGGCTCGTGCCCCTGAGGAACAGTCCTAAGGGACTGGAAGCAGGAATGGCAGTCAGCATCCTTGCTGAGCACTGACTAAAAGCCTTACCCATTCTACTCAGTGAATCTGCGTCTTCACCCCAAGTGAAAAGGGCCTCTTACCTTCTCTGAGAAAAACTCATTTCTCTTGTCCTAAAGAGAATCAGGAAGAATCTCCAAATGACGCCTTATGAACTGCCTACTTTTTCCCTCAGCTCTAGGACATTCCAACAACAGTAAAACTTGAAGGTGAAGAGACAGCTTAAAAGAACCATTGAAAGCTAAAGTATGAGAGAAAGGGTGACAGCTCAGTGGGTAAAGTGCACGCTACACAAGCATGAGGACCCGGGTTTGATCCCCAGACCCCATGTAAAAAAAGACATATGTGGTGGCTTACACTTGCAGTCCCAGAGCTGGGGAATGCAGATTCTTAGGGCTTACTGCCTGGGCATCCTAGGCCAGTAAGGGACCCTGTTTCAAAACTCAAGGTGGATGATGTCCTGAGGAACAACATTTGAGGTTTGTCTGAGTCTTACAGACAAGTATACAATCTTACACACATATAAACAATACCATTCCTAGAATAAAGCATCACTTGACTTAACCCCAACTCTCAAATAGCCAGGGTCATTTAGTCCTTCAACTCTGTGGAAAAGAACAACAAAATGTTAATTCTCAAAATGTTTGAACCCTGTTGGGACATGGTGGAGAAGAAGCTTCTCACACCAGGAGTCTTGGATGGAATAACATGAATGCACTTTCATCAGTAATTACTCTAAAGTAGCGTTGTCTCTAATTAGTGACACTTGGAGGGATCATCATAGTAATTTGTACTTATCAAAGTTCCATCAGAGAAAAAGACAGATACAGAAATTCAAAATTTGAAGGGAGACTCAATGGCATATTTGATTATAGGCCAAGAAAAACTGTGGTACAAAAAGTTGTTTTTAGTTTTTGATTATGATTATGATTATTGTGACCAAATACATGAGAAGAAACAGTTTAAAGATTTAGCATTCATTCTGGATGATAGTTGTAGGGGATCTATATAGACCATCCTTGTGGGAAGGGCATGGCAACAGGGGTTCTAGGCAGCTGGTCACACTGAATCCATAGACAGGCAGCAGAAATGGATGCATCCTGGTACCGAGCCCACTTTCAATGGGGCTCACAGTGATGCTCACACTTAGGGTGTGTCCCATCTCAAGGAGTTCAGTCTTAGACATGCTCAGAAGCTCATCTTGCAGGTGACCATAGATGCTGTCAAGTTGCCAGTCAGTGTTCACCATCACATTTTTCTCACATAACTAGAAGTTTCTGGAGAACCATGCATAGCTGATGTGGCTGCTCTCTGGTGCCAAGAAAGATATAGGCTCCTTCTACAGAACTGCTCAAGGACTTTTTACTGGAAGATCTTCCTCCTTACATCTGTTGCCTTATAGCTACAAAATGGCTGCCAAAAGGCCAGGTAGTAGCAGGTTCTATGACAGAAAAGGAAAATCCTTCCCAGAAACTCTCAGCCCATTTCTTACTGGCCAGAACTGTGTCCAATGACTGATTCTGAGGCAAAGGAAGCTAAATAAGCAAATGGTTTGGGTTAAGCTCTTTGCTTCCAATAAGTCAAAAGGGATGCACGCTTGGTGGTCGACAGCACTTCCTGTCATAGAAAGATCTGGAAAGTTTCACTAATCACCTTAGATCCAAGGAAGTCTGACCAACTGATAACACTGACCTGTGGGGATATGGAAAACCTGGAGAAAGACACAAACCTATAGGACCTTAGTAGGGTCCAAGTCAGAGGTAGAGGACTAAGAATCAGTCACTGACTAAGCATTTGAGACCAGCTTTTTATTCATTTTAATAATGAATCTGTAATCAACTGTTACAGCTTAATTTTAGTTAGAATGATATTCTTCTAATGGTTATCAGAATAATACTGAACAAATAGTAATTGACTATAAAGGGGCACCTACTAGCCAGGAAAGACATTTGTTTCAGTTGTTGTCATTTATTATTATTATTATTATTATTATTATTATTATTATTATTATTATTGTGATGATGGTGGTTTGGTTTGGTTTGGTTTTGTGTTGTTTTGTTTAAAACAGTGTTTCACTGTGTAGCCCTGGTTGGCCTGAAACCCAACGGAATCTTCCTATCTCTGCTTCCCAAGTGCTGGAATTAAAGGCTTGGGTCAGCACACGCAGTCAGGGAAGCCATTTGTAAAGAAGTAGCCTGCCTAGTCATGATTTTTCTGTCGCTAATGCCTTCTAAATGGCATCTCTGACAAATCTATCATTTTTTTTTCTGAGGGAATTTGTAAAAATAGTTTCCGCCCCTCTGGTTGATTAGAGATAAATCAGTTGAATCACCAAGTTGCCACCGATACTACAGACCTACCAAGAGGAAATGACGTCACTTGGCCAGAGGGCGAGGAATGTGAGTAGAGACGGGTCTAGTCTTTGAGAAACTTGTAAGAGCACTAACCAGAGAGACGCTGTCTGTAATCTGTGGCATTTGACTCAGAATGGAACTGAGAACTCAAACTTTCATGGGAAGGAAAAGAAACAGAAGAGAAGAGGAGGAGAGGAAGGAAGGGAGAAAGAAAGAAGAAGAAAGGGAGGGAAGAGAAGAGGAGAAGAGAGGAGAAAACAACAAAATAGAATAAGTGTAGCATAGGTCTATTTTATGCAGTAAGGGTTTAATTGTTTTAAGAAACTTTCATTTCATGTGTGTGTGTGCGTGCACACACACACACACACACACACACACACACACACACTGGACACAATGTTAAACAAATTGCTTTCTGTGAGGAGGTGAGTTGTGGCCAAGAAAATTGGACAAGCCAAGGCACAGCAGTTTTAGAAAACCCAAGAATAGTTCTTAGTACCATTGTCCAAAGAGAAAACACAGCCTTGAAAATGATCCAATAGTTCAAAACAAGACATGAACCACAGAAAGTTGAAGTCAGGGGCAGTGGAGGCAGGGTAAGCAACTCCAGTAGCAAAAATGCTTGAAACCTTGGGGAAAAGACAGTAAATCTTTATCCCATCATGACAGACCTCGATTCACATTGAACTGGAGAGGATAAGACTCTTGAGAACAAGGATTAAGGACCACATGGCACCAATTCAGGCAACAGTGATCAGCAAGGATTCCACAGAGCTGGAAGACTACATTCTGACCAGCCATCTATTAGGGCTACCACCTGGAGAAAAGGGATCAGCAGTTAAACAAGACCATGCTTGCAAAAGTCACATGTAATTAGCTGTGTTTATATGCCCAAATTGACAGTTACTGCCTGGTGTTGTTTTTATTCTTTGCAAGCAATTACTTCTGTTGTTTTCGAAAGTCTTCGGTTAAAGAACACTGTCAGTAACTTTTAATAAAAATACCTCATAGGAGGACCTGATTTGTTTTCCAGAACTTAACAAAAGAATGAATGCCCAGAGAATAAGGACTCTGGGACCATTTTACAAATGGCACCCTGGAAAAGAACCATACTTGTTCACATAGGTCATGTGAGTGCTCCAGGAAAGAAAACCATCCCGCATTCTATTCTGTAAGCACTGGTCTTGTGTTCGTGTTGGTGAGAAGCTGAGAATGTAGGATCTCCCACTTTCAGCAACAGGAAGAACTGGTCTTAGCTGGCTGAACCCCTGTGAAAGCAGTTGCCTCTCTCTCTTCACAATCCCTTTCCCTCACTCCATTCCCACTGCTTTGGTAATGGCCCATGCTTTTGACTTCGTGTGAAACAAGAAAGTCACTAACCATTGTACCACAGTAACGCTTTGCTGTCATCACTGAGGAACTGAGGCCGTGGCTCTCTCCCACTGGTTATGCCTTCTGTCCTTCTTTTCCCTGCTGACAATTGCTTAACCAAATCTTAGCTGCATAAAAATATTCACAATGTAAAAAGTGTTTGACCAAGGGTCATGGTGTGTGCATATAGTACCAGATTCCTGGTGAGCTGAGACAGAATGATTGGGAATTTGAGACCACCCTGGTAGACAAAGAAAAGTCCTGTCACCTAAAAGATGGTAGAGATTTGTGTAGATTCTAAAAGATGCCTTTACCTAAGTTGCATTTCTTGGGAGAAAATCCCTCTTAAAAGACAATAGTAAAAACTTGATTAGGTAAACATCTAAACAAACTTTAAGAGACAAAAAAAAATCAGTCACTACTCAGAAAAAAAATGCCAAAATAAAATTACATGTATCAATAAAAATACCATAATTTTGTATGCTAACTTAAAAAGAAAAAATGTCAAGACAGAGAAAAATCTTTGTCAAATTTATAGCAATTAAGTCCAACTTGTCTTCTTTTTTGCTCTCTCTCTTCTCTCTCTCCTCTTTCTTCTTCTTCTCTCTCTCTGCCTCTCTCTCTCTCTTTCTTTCCCCCCCATTTGTGTGTGTGTGTGTGTGTGTGTGTGTGTGTGTGTGTGTGCATGCTAGTGAACCACATTTCCAGACTATGAGGGCTACCTACAATGTACTGTAAGCCCCACCACAGAAATGGACACATGACAGGAGGAGTCTTCTGGAGAGTGTTGCTCTAACTAAGGTCCCTATGATCCAAGAAGAATCTGCTGTGTAATGTTAGTCAAATGAAACACAAAACCAAAAATCAATGTAAAGAATTCAGAGAGGAATGACCAGTCGAACAACCAGTTAGTACAAAGTCCTTGCATGAAATATGCAGAGAAAGGAACGGGCTGTCTATAGCATAAGCACTAGAGAGTGCCTTCTGTTGTAAATGGTGAGTGATGCACAAACATCTTCCTGGTGAACCATAATAGTTGAGGGCCCATTATATTTCTACTTTTGTGGGTTCTGTACAATGAGAAAACCTTACGTTAGAGCTGATTGGTTGACCATTACATCCGTTTCCGAATCCAACATAGATGACTACCTAGGACTAGATACTATAAATTCAGAAACAAGATTGCTATTATTTATGACAGTGATTCAAAACTGGAGTTAGTTCATAACGCCAAGAGATAAAGAAAATTGGATTTAGAAGATGTGGATATGTACAGTCCAAGGTTTCTCTTTTCCGTCTTCTACCATTTCCAATGTCCCAAGCAGTTCCAACACTGAGCCAAGCATGCCTGCTCTGAACATGACCCAACACAAAATCACAATGTACTTAAAACAGAATGAGTTTTTTTTTACATTTTTTTTCTTTTTGTAATTTGGTTGTGTAGGTCTCTGATGTAAATGTCATAGATGATAATTTTGTGTCAAAATGTCAAAAGGTTAGACAGGCTTCCTAGAGTTTTTTGTTGTTGTTGTTGTTGTTTTTGGTTTTGGGTTTGTTTTTTTTTTTTGTTTTTTTTTTTTTTTTTTTCATTATCCGAAGCCTAAAATGTGCAGCAGTAAATGCTGATTTCCAACACATGAAACTAAAATTTTATATATTTATTCACTTACTGATTGATTGATTGATTGATTGATTTTTTTAATGCATTTGATTGCTTTGGTTTTGTTCTGTTTTGAGACAGGGTCTTCCTGTGTAGCTCTAGCTGGTCTGCAACTTACTATGTAGAGGAGACTGGCCTCAAACTCATAGAGATCCACCTGTCTCTGCCTCCCAGCTGCTGGGATTAAAGATATGCACCACCACACCTGGCAAAATTTTTAATATAATAATCCAGCTGGTATTTTTCAATGTCACCATTCCCATGTGGTGGCAGAGGTTAAACGTGATCTTCATAGAACTTTTTGTTTTACCAGGAAGTTGTCTCTAGGCGTTCACTATGTTGATGGTGTAGTCAGATTCCCCTGCCTGTCATCATTATCTATTGTTATATCTAGGTCAGTGGTTCCCAACCTGGGGGGTCACGACCCCTTTGGGGGGGCAATGTCGAATATCAGATACCCTGCTTATCAGATATTTATATTACAATTCATAACAGTAGCAAAATTACAGTTATGAAGTAGTCATAAAATAATTTTCTGCTGTGGGTCAGCACATGAGGAACTGGGTTAAAAGGTTGCAGCATCTGGAAGGTTGAGAACAACAGACCTAAGTGAACAGTTGAACAGAGCTGGACAACTTCATCAGGACACAGGTGTCAGTCTTACTGACAAGAAACACCTTAGGCAGCTAACATACTTCTATCATGTCCTTAGAGGCAGTCTAACAGATACTTCTGGGGATTCCAGAGCAGGCACTGACACAGCCATTAGGAGAGATGGTGTTAGCTCCAGAGGACCCAGTTCCTTCTTAAACTGGAGAACTGGTCGTTAGCAAATTTAGCACAAAGTAAATGAATATAATAGGTCAAATGAAGCCTCCCTGGAGCACTAGAGAAGAGTCATGCTCGCCAGGAGGGACGGCTTAATTAGTACAGCATTTGCCACAGAAGCAAGAGCAAGCTCCCAAGTTTGATATAAGCCTGATACAAAATTAGCATAAAAAGTCTGTGCTAGAGCATGTACTTTATAGTTTTGGTGATGGCATGCAGGGAGGCAGAGACAGTCAGGTAGATCCCTGGAAACTCATTGGTCAGGCAGCCAACCTGGTGACATTCTAGGCCAGTAAGAGAACACAACTCAAACTCAAGTTAGAAGGACATTCTAGGCCAGTAAGAGAACACAACTCAAACTCAAGTTAGAAGGTAGCTAAGGAATCATCCAAAGTTGTCCTCTGACCGGAGACACACACACACACACACACACACACACACCTGCACTCACACAAGGACATGTTACACGTTTAAAAAGACCCATCATTGTGCAAAATTCTCTTTTTTTGTGATGATCACACAGCACTGTGGACCAGTAAATTCTGTTCATTTAACTGAGTGTTCATCAATTGAGAACTAGCCAGCAGCTCTCAAAGTATGTTCTGACAAGCCCTGGGAGCTCTTGAAATCCTTTCACAGGCATCAGACACCTTCCCTTTTCTAGCTAGTAAAAACACAAAGGACGAACTAAGGTTACCATCAAAAACACTGAGAACTAGACTGGAGAGATGCCTCAGTGGTTAAGAGCACTGGGTGCTCTTGCAGAGAACCTAGGTTCAATTCCCAGCACCCACATGGCGATTGACAACCATCTGTAACTCCAGTGCCAGGAAAATCTGACACCCTCTTCTGACCTCTGCAGTTTCCTACATGCATAAGGTGCTCATAAACTCACATGGGCACATATACATAAATAATAAAACTCACACGGGCACGTATACATAAATAATAAAACTCACACTGGCACATATACATAAATAATAAATAATCTTTTAAATTTTGAGAAGCTAACACACATCTTAGTTAAGTTGGCTTTTTTTTTCAATATTGTTCCAAATAGGCTTGTGTTTCTTAAACCTGTTTTTTTTTCTTTTTTCTTTTTTACTTCATAAACTGCTTTAAGAATCTTACTGATCCTCCAGATTAAGTCCTAGCACATAAACAGTGGTTGAGAACCTACTAAGTAGAGAGGGTTATGTAAGTTCACCAGAACCAGAACAATGTCCCTCTGTAAGTCCTTTCCTAGAGACACTGAGGCTGTACTGGGTGGACATCATGAAGTATATACAATAGCCTTGTGGATTTAGATCATGAAGGGGGGTTTGTCTATCTCTGAGACTATTCGAAATATACCAAGCATTCATTAGACAATTGATCCATTTAAAAGTGGAATGTAGGCAGGCAAGATGGCTCAATGAATAAAGGCACTTGCTGCTAAACCTGATGACCTGAGTTCGAACCCCAGAACCCACACAAAGTTGGAAGGAAATAAATGACTTCCTAAATTGTCAACTGACCTACACACACACACATACACACACACACACACACACCATGGTACCAACACCCCCATCTACATGTACATCTTACACACAGTAATAATAAATAAAGTTTTTAAATTTCATTACTGAGTCTTTCGACAGTATCTTCAAATATCAAAGGATTCTGTCCCACACAGGTCAAGTTAGAGAGATTTCACATGATCCAAGCATATCATAATCTCTATTTGCCAATTCATTGCCATGGCAACAAAAATGCTGCCCAAAGATAACCAAATTCATAAAGTCTCTCAATAAACAAATTACAATTAGCAAATTCTAGTTAGTTGCTTCTAACTGTCATTTGTTTCATGTTATTAGAGATGAGTGTGTTTTATTTAATGAAATAGTGTAGCCAGGAGCAGTGATCCATGCCTGTAATCCCAGTATTCAGGAGGCTGAGACAAAAACACAGCAAAGTCAATGCTGTCTTAATTAGGCCAACCAAGCTAGTCAACAAGCCTCCAGTCAGAAGGAGATCCTGTCTCAAAAAATAAGACAGATAACTCCTGAGTAATGGCCCCTACCTAGGTTGGCATTATGCATGCACACCCTCACACACGAACACATGTACCTACATAAATAGGTACCTACATAAACATATAGCCAAAAAAGGAATGAGATTATGTCTCCACTTTTGTTCAAAAATAAATCATTGTCTTGTTAAATGCAACTGTTTAATAAATACAGTCCATCAAATGGTAGCCATTTCAACACAGTGGATATAGTTGGATTGACAGTAAATATGCATAGCAACTGTACTGTTTATTACCTGAATTTTCATAGCACAGTCAAGAGTAAAATGAAGCAGTAGGTAGACAGGACGCCTTCTTCATACTGGACATGGTGACTCTCACTGAAGCCTTCTTCATATTGCACATGGTGATTCTCACTACTTTGTGGGGTTTTCCAAAGGAATCATGGCCAGTCTTGAAAATAAAACATAAATTCCCATGTTTTTTCTCTTCTTTCCTTACCTTAATATTTCTCTTTCCTCCTCCTCTTCTTTTTCTTCTTCCTTCGTATCCTTTCATCGTCTCTGTTCAATAATATGATGAACATTCTTCATCTGATTTTTTATTGCATTTTATTTAGTGTGTGAACACGTACCGAAGCCATGGGATACAGACCAGAGCACACCTTGTGGAGTTCAGTTCCCTTTCTATTATGTGAATCCTAGAGACTTGACTCAGATCACTAGCTCTGGTCCCAGCTTTCTCTAATGTTTTTCCTTTAATTAACTTATTTATTTACTTTATATCCCCATCATAGGCCTCTTCCTCTCATCTAGTCCCACCCCCTTCTCCTATTGCCTCATTTTCTTCTCCTCAGACAAAGGGAGCTCCCCCCTAGTACCAACCTGCCCTGGCACATCATCAAGTCTCATTACGACTAAGCTTCATCCTCGTCTACTGAGGCCAGAAAAGGCAGCCCAGCTAGGGGAAACAAATCCAGGGGCAGATAACAGAGTCCAACTCAGAGACAGCTTATGTTCCAATTGTTGGGAGACCCATAGGAAGACCAAGCTGCACATCTGCTATGTATGTGTACAGGGTATAGATACAGTCCATGCATGCTCTTTGGTTGGTGGCTCAGTCTCTGAGAGCCCACATGGGCCCAGGTTAGTTGGCTCTGTAGGTTTTCCTGTGGTGTCCTTAATCTCTCCAGCTCCCTCAGTCCTTCCTCTGACTGTTATACAAGGCTCCCTGAGCTCTGCCTAATGTTTGGTCTCTGCATCTCTTTCCATCAGCTGCTGGATGAAGCCTCTCAGACAACAGGTGTGCTAGGCTCTTGTCTGCAAGCATAGAAGAGTATCATTAATAGTGTCAGGGGTTGGCTTTCTCCCAGGGATGGGTCTCAAGTTGGTCCAGTCATTGGCTGACCATTCCCTCAATCTCTGTTCCATCTTCATCCCCGCACAAATTGTAAGCATGGCAAATGTGGGGTCAAAGGTTTTGTGGGTGATTTGGTGTTCCCCTCCCTCTGGTGCAAGTCCTGCCTGGCTACAAGAGGTTGCCACTTCAGGCTCCATATCCCCTACTGCAAAGAGTCTCAGCTAGGGTCAGCCCCATACCTTCTAAGGAGCCTCCCCATTCCAGGTTTCCTGCTTGTCCCAGAGATGGCCCCATACACACCAATTTTCCTTCTCTCTCCCAGCTCTCTAACCCCCAACCCATGATCTCCGCAGACCTAATTCCTAACCCCTAGTTCCCTTCCTTACCCCTCTGCCGCCCAGTTCCTTCCCTCAATCCACTTCTGATGTCTATTTTATTTCCCCTTCTGAGTTAAGCAGCATCATGATTCAAGCATCATCCCTTGGAACCTCCTTATTACTTAGCTTCTTGAGTTTGTGGATTGTAGCATAGTTATCCTGTACTTTATGGCTAATGTCCACTTCTAAGTGAGTACATACCATGCATGTCTTTCTGGTTCTGTTTATCTCACTCAGGATAAACATTTTTTAGTTTCATCCATTTGCCTAAAAATTTCATGATGTCCTTATTTTTAATAACAGAGTAGTGTTCTATTGTATAAATGTACCACATTTTCTTTATCTATTCTTGAGTTAAGGGGCATCTGGGTTGTTTCCATTTTCTGGCTATTATGAATAAAGTTGCTATGAACATAGTTGAGCATGCGTCCTTGAGGTATTGTGGAACATCTTTTGGGTGTATGATCAAGAGTGGGTCTTGAAGTAGAACTATTCCTAATTTTCTGAGAAACTGCCAGATTGATTTCCAAAGTGGATGTGCAAGTGTACACGCCCATCATCGATGGAGGAGTGTTCCCCTTGCTCCACATCCTCACTAGCATGTGCTGTCAACTTGAGTTTTGGGTCTTGGCCATTGTGATGGGTATTGGATAGAATCTCAATGGATTTCAGGAAACAGCTCCCTGCTCACTTCTGGTGACTGTCCCCCAGGTGGAACAGAATGTTCCTGGGAAAAAGGGCAGAGCTGTGGGCCAGCCAATGGAACTTAGGAGACAGAGTACTACCCACCTCTGCTGCCTGGGTCCCCGGTGGACCCTGCAGGCCTGGAGAAGGGGGTGCAGTATCTAACCTGGATCTTCCTGGGGCCCTGGACAGTGTCCTCAAGAAGGAACACAAGGGAGCAGGGGGGAGAGGGAACAATTTGCATCCCCCCTTTTTCTAATTTTAAAACCTGTGACTTAGGACTACAGAAGCGTAGGCAGGAAGATCCGGAGTTTGGAGTAATCTTCATTTCATCTACACAGTGAGTTCAAGGCCAGTTTGGACTACATGAATTAATAAAAATAAATAAGAACCACAGTGATCCCTTGTGTTTACCTGGCTGGAAGTGGATCTCTGTACCACGTTTACAGTGAGAGGAATAACCCATAGAATTTGATGAGGCTAAACAGTGGCCAAACATTAGTCCATATACAGATTATATGATTAAGTTTCCTGTCCAATAATGCTTCTTGAACTCCTGTGAAATGGGTGTGGTCCGCTATTTTTCTGCTGCTATGATAAAATACCATGGCATGAGGCAACTTAAGGTTTTGTTTTTATTGTTTTGTTTGGTTTTGTTTGTTTTTGGTGGGGATGGGGGGGGGTAAGAGTTCCAGAGGCTAAAGTCTATGGGGAAGGATAGCAGCAAGACCCAGGAGCAAGAAGCTGAGAACCCACGTCTTAACTGTGTGCACATGCAGAAACGCAGAGGGAGTGAACTCTCAGGCTTGTCCAGACCCAGTGATGTCCCTTTCCAGCAAAGTTCCACCTCCTACAGATTCCCTGCCAACTGGGAGCCAAGGGTCCAAACACATGAGCCTATGAGTGACATTTCTCATTCAAGCCAGAACATATGCCATCACGAATATTGCCTGTCACTAAAGGCTGATGGGATCAATGGCTCTCAGCAAGATCATGTCCTGCTCTGGTACATTCTCTGCAGAAGGCAAGCTTACACCTGGCTGCGGGTCAGGATGGCATACACCACATTCTTTCCATCGGTGGAAAGCTCCCTAGGTATATGAAAATGCTGGAATGTCCCTCGTGTTTCTAAAAGTTCACAGACTCTTGCGTAGGCAAGAATCAACAGAGCTCCTTATCTCAACAGAGGCAAGTGAAAGCGTGGAATTAATTCGGAAAAATGCGTTCACGTCCAAGGCCCCGATTTCCACTTACTCACTAGGTGAGTGCACAGGCACGCTAAGCATGGTCTGCAGTAGATCTCAAAACTCACCTATAGCTGATAGCCAAAGCTTGTTTTACTTTCTGGAGTATTTCGGGGGAGAGGGAGCATGCGCACTCATCCGTGCGTGTAAACGTAGGACCTAGAGGTCTGCACTGTACATCTTCCTCTGTTACTCTCTGCCTTAATATATTTTAGAGAACTGTGGCAATTTTACACAGTTCATAAATAAAATTGCTGTAGGGCTTGAACTATTGATCTATAGTACACTCATATTGTTGACTTTCTAAATTAGTTTGAGGGACGATTCGGTTGTTTGCTGTATTAGACACATATGATGTTTTGAGTCAGGATCTGACTGAGTAACTCAACCCATTCTCACACCCTAATTCCTTCCACCTCAGCCTCCCTGGTGCTGGGATCACAGGCATATGCCCCTAGGCCTGCCTTGAATTTGTTTTTGATGCTCTCAGAAATGTTATCAGGGCTGGGGAGATGGCTAGATGCATAAGGGAACTTAATGGGCAAGCAGAAGAACCCAGGTGTAAATACTCAATGACTACATTAGAAACTGTGTGTGTGTGTGTGTGTGTGTGTGTGTGTGTGTGTGATCATATAGGCCCATAACCCCAGTACTGTGCAGGGAGGACGCAGGAGGCTCCATGGAGCTTGCTGGTTGCTAGATCAAAGTTCAATGAGAAACCTTGCCTCAAGGGAATCAAATAAAGAGTAATAGACCAATCACCTGACATTCTCCTCTAGCTTCTGAAAGTGTATACAGAGACAGAGAGAGACAGAGGAGAGAGAGAGAGAGAGAGAGAGAGAGAGAGAGAGAGAGAGAGAGAGAATAAATTACCATTCATCTTTAACAATATATATTCATATTTCAAATGAGTCATAATGTGATTTTAAAAAAAATCTTAGAAGTAAAAAACAATCATAGTGGTTCACATCTGTAGTCTTATCATTCAGAAGACTGAAACAGGAGAATTGAGCTCAGTACCAACCTGGGCTAAGAGTGAATACCACGTCAGCCAAAATCTCATAGCAAGATCCTGTCTGGAAAAAAAAAATAAAGTAGAGTTAAAAGATGCTCAACCTTTACTAGCCTATACTCTTTAAACAAATCAAAGTTATCTCCCGGTTCACACAATGACATATCCCTTATAAACACCAGTTACAATCATAAAATCAGTTTTAACAGACCTGTTGAAATAGTTCATAGTACACTTATCAGCATGTTTAGAATATAATACTCAGTATATGGTTAGCCTGTGTGTATGTGTATCTGTCTCTGTGTTTGTTTATGTCTATGTGTGATTGTATATGTTTGCGTGTCTATATGTGTATGTGTGTGTGCATGTGTCTATGTATATTGTGTGTATGTGTGGTGTATGTGTCTGTGCATGTGTGTTTGTGTGTTTATGTCTGTGTGTCTCTGTGTGTGTTTGTGTGTGTATATATGAGGAGTCCTTCAGGTATGCCTATGTCAAATGATCGTCTTGATTGTGGTTACTCAAGTGCTAGCCACTTGGAGTTATTTGCCTGGTTGGTTGGTTGGTTAGTTAGTTAGTTAGTTTGAGCTGTTTACATTGTTTGGTTTTGCTTTTGAGGCAGAGTCTCTCACTAACCTAGACAAGTAGGCCAGACTAGCTGGCCAGCATGTCCCAGAGATCTACTTGTCTCTGCCTCCCCAGCTCTGGCCTTTTGTTGGTTCTGGAGATTAAACTGAGGCCCCATGCTTACAAAGCAAAGACTTTACCAACTAAGCTAACTCCCCAGCCTTCTGAATCCAATTTTTTAAAATTTTCACGTAAACTTATCAGCAAGGAAGAAGGTTCTGAATTACTCATGTTAGGTTTCTTGGCAGCACAGGCAATCTTCCGAAGCAGATCCTGCCAAAACCGTCAGCTCCCACCTGGTGTTGTTCCTCAGAAAGCTGGCTTATCTTTCTATCAGTTGACTAAACAAGAAACCAACTAAAATCAGTTTTTTTAATCAGGCAAATAACTTGAAACATTCAAGAGACAGGCTACTGCATATCAATTATTATTCTAACTGAAGTATGAATATCATGCTTATAGGAAGTAACAGAAGCAGGTTACATAAAGAATAGATTTTTCTGGAACATCTGTCTATAACATTATCATCTACCTTACCTATAGACTGTTCTCATTCTAAGAATCCAATGTTTTAGAGTTAAAAATCAAGAATTTTTACTACCGTGTGTCTCAATTTGACTAAATTCAGCATTAAAAAAAAAAAAAACTTTTTTTTTCTAATTACATGGTGCCAAATGACTGAATTTGCTGAACTTTTCAATTATTTATTTGGGTTGCATGTAGACATATGTTGATTTCACAAGGAATGTGTCATGCATATTAAAGATGATAATTAATCATTGCTTGTTTGAGAGCAAGATCATTTATGCTCGTAACTTCTCTGCCTTCTGGAAAAAATAAATTCAGATTAGAGTAAAAAAAATCATAATAATGTTAGGTTGAAAGCAGCAGTTTGACAGTTCTGCTTTCAATAGTACAGAAATAGTACTGCAGTAATATAAAGAGTACTGAAAATATTGGGCAGATAGAAAAGTAAGCTTAAGCAATCCATGGATATCTTTGTAGCATCTCATATTGCCCGTGCATCGTTTTTCAAGGTCATTGCCTCTGTTCACCCTCGTTCCCTGGGGGAAGTCACCTGCTCTTCTCTAAATATCACTTATAAAACCTCCTGAGTTTCCAAAGTCAGAATGAATCACAGACTCTTCTGAGAGTGTGGTTATTTATCGCACCCCTTTGCCACATTGCTATGAAATTAGTCACTTATTCATATCCTTCTGATCACTTTCTGAAAGGGAAGCACTCACTGAGAGCCTCTGTGAAATACCCACCCTCCATCTACAGGCCTGAGACCAACTGCATCCCTTGACAGGCCAGGATCTTCTTCAGACTTCTTAGAACCGCACATCAGCAGCCCCACCCCAGACCACCCTGAATCCAGAAGCCTGATAGTTCAGAGAAGTATCCTACCAGGAGATTCTTACACTGACTACATTTTGAACTTTGCATCAGGCAGGAAGATGCCCAGATGAGGGAATGAATATAGTGATAAGAGAGCTTTAAATCTGACCTTAGGACTCAACCTCTCCACCCTGAAGCTGCTTTTCCACTGCTGAGCCATGAGAACTCCCACCCAAGGCAAGGGAGGGCAGTAAGCATTGCCTCACTTCCTTTGCTTCAAATGGTCCAGGGTACTGTTTTCAGAAACTCCTCCAAATTGAAAAAGCAAAGACTTAAAAGGTAAAGGAGAATAAGACTCATAGTGCAGGGTGATTTGAAAAGCAGCCGAGAGTCCCAGAGTTAATGTAAATCACAGAGACGTACTGACCCCGCCATTTGTAAAAAGAATCCACTTTGCTATTCCAAAATACCATTACATCATATGGCACACTCAGATATCTGGCAGGGTAAATCCTGTTTCCATAGCAAGGTGTCATAAGGCAGACCCCCAAAAAATAACCCTCAAGATGCAAAAGCCAGAGGGCTGAGGATCAGTAGAGTTTCACACTCTTATCTAAGAGCTAAATAACATCATATCTGGAGAGGTGTTTTATTCACTCCAGCAAAGAATTCTATTCATGTAATCTAGGTACTAGGACTGCAGAAGTAGCCCATGTAAGTGCGTGCCTGGCATGCACAAAGTCCTGGGGCCTGTCTACACTCCTGGCTCCAACACTCAACAAAAACTAGGTGTGGTGGTGGTTCATGCGTATAATCCCAGATGGGAAGGTGGAGGCAGGAGGATGAGGAATTAGCCATCCTCCACTGCATAGTGACTTTGAGGCCAGACTGTGCTATGTGAGACCTTGTCTCTAAAACAAAATGAAACTGTTTTATATCTAATACACACATATAATAGATACTTTACAGGATTAAAAATTAACCACATACAATATTGGTAACTATATCTACATATTAATAATAAATCTTACCATTAATTTCTAGGACAAGTGTTCATTATGTTCTCAAAGATTGGCCTGAAAACATAAAAACTAATAGATTTTAATTTTATATATATATATATATATATATATATATATATATATATATATATATATACTTTACATCCCAATTGCTACCTCCCTGGTTCTCCACACACAGTCCCTCCCCCATCTCCATCCCCTACTCCTCTGAGAGGGTGGCATTCTCCCCTGGGTATCCCCTCACTCTGGCACATCAAGTCTCTATAAGGCTGGGCACATCCTCTCCCACTGAGGCCAGACAAGGCAGTCCAGTTAGGGGAATATATTCCAAAGACAGGCAACAGCTTTTGGGACAGTCCCCAATCCAGCTGTTGGGGGATCCACATGAAGTCTGAGCTGCACATCTGCTACATACATACTAGGTCCAGCCTATGTATGCTCTTTGGTTGGTGGTTTGGTCTCTGAGAGCACCCAAGGGAAATTTTCCATATATTTTTATAAAATTTGTTTTTCTTACTTTAAAATACTTTCTCTATGTTAAGGAAATATATAGAAATAAAGATATAGATGAAAAACACAAGTGAGATCTAAATGGGAATGAGAAATAACAATCAATACTTTTCATTGGTCTCTACGTTTCTGAAGCAATGTTATTGTCATATGTTAACAACCATCGTAAAAAGATGCAACACTCTCTGAACAGAGCCTGGGGAACCTTTCATTTTTCTATTTAACAATACTGCCCGACAAATTTCTCCAGTCTACACTCTATCATTCAGAAAGCCAGCATTTTGCCACATGTAAAATGTAATCTACCTGAAAAACAATGAACAGGATAGCAAAAATGAGAATTAAAAGATCCCTGTAACAGCATCGATTTGAAAGCAACAACATAGCGATTACTCTTTACTGTTAAAATTTTCGATTGGCAATGTTTCTTGTGTGATACTAGCATCCTTTAAGATGGCTGTGTGCCAACATAAAGATAACTGGTAACGGACAGTTACAACCCTAAGATACGCTGCTGCTAATACAGTGTCATATTAGTGTCATATACAAAGTATACACCTGAGGCTTCTCCTTGGAACATATTACACACTGTTGGGCTGGTGAAATGGCTCAGCAGGCAAAGGTGTTTGCCACTATGCCTGACTTCCTAAGTCTGGTCCCTAGGATCCACAGAATGGAAAGATAGAACTTACATTCACAAGTTGCCCTTGGATTCCGCATGTGTGCCGTGGAGCACACATCCATGAGCATGAACACACACACGCTGACATGCACACATATAGAAAACTGTAATGAATATAATCTTAAAAGAGTATGCATTGAGAACTGCATTTCTCAGTGCTTTTATCAGTGTGTACTTACTGTGTATTGTATTGTCTACTTTCATGTGCCGAATTTCATTAGAGATGGAGGTTGTACCCCACAATTGAAAGTCCATATTTTATATTTATACTTTTACCATTTCAGCCTCTTGATGATAATTCTCAATGGCAGAGTTGATACATCTATGCTATGAACTCTTTTCAGACTTCAAGGTTCTTAGGTTGTACCACGAGGCTTTGGAAACCATTCCTAGCAGTGGCTAAAGAGAGCCCTAATTTCCCACATAAGTGTTAATGCCAGCTCATTATTTCTTTAAACGTAGCCAATTTAGTGACCATAAAGCATTACCCATTTTTGTTTTGGTTTATGCTCAGTTGGGTACCACAGAAGTTGATAGAAGCAAATTGCTGAAGGCATTTTAGGGCCAATGAAGCCCCAGGGGAAGACAATTAAACACTAAATGGGAAAGGCACCTTTATCAGAAAGAGGCATTGAAAGAATGCATGGCATTAAGATCAGAAAATAATTTAGATCTTGTGATGATTGTAGGTAGTTAAATCTCCATTGCAGATGTCTATGCAAGCATGAATGCAGATTACAGAGATTACCCGTAAGGTCCTGACGCTATCAGTTGGTGTGAGCATCTGTGACAGGGTTTGGGCTTCCAAGCTCTCCCTTTTACTCTGTTCTTCCAGGTTGAATTCATCCTGATGATGCTCTGAAGTTCAGTCACAGGCTGTTTTATTAGGGCCACGCTTATAGATAGATATGATATGATATGATATAAAAGATATCTTATGTATTGGAGTCATAAATGCCCTTAACAGATGCTAATATTACATGAGGAACATTGCTGGTCTGATGGATGAAGCATTTAGTAGTAAGCAGGGATCAAGCCAGGCCATGACAGGGATGCTGTGATTACCCCTACCGGCACTTGCTCACCCCTCTCTATGTGTGGCTGCCATAAGAAACAGCTGTCATTTTTATAGCATTATTTGAAATCTGTACTCATTGCTTGCTTTCTGCCTTCTGGCATGCTGAATGCCTAGGTTTGAGGAAAATGTCTTATTTTGACCAATTTTACAGTGTATATGAAAGGCAGGATTACAACAAAGACATAAGAAAAATAAGTTAAAGTTTCATATATATATATATGTGTGTGTGTGTGTGTGTGTGTGTGTGTGTGTATAACTCAGATACCAATTTAGTACTATACACTAATATTAAATTATAATATTAAGGTCCATTCTTCTAGTAGATTTAAAGTACACAAAAGTGTGACACCCTGACTCTACCCAGATACAGATTTCTTCTCTACTACACAACAGTACCCAACATGTTTTTCATTCATGAAAATTCTCTTAACTAAGCCTATCTGGGCCCTGGGAATTTCTATGTGGGTGGAGACACAGCTGATACATGCACTGAAGTACATTTGAGGACACAGCTTGTCACATCACATCAAGTGATAGGTGGGTCTGGACTCTCATGAATTCACATGAGAACATGATTACTCAAACCTGTACCCTGTGTCTTCCTTAAACCAGGTCTGTCTTTAATTGACTTGTATCTGGATCAAAGGCATATCATCTCGCCACTCAGTGGAACGTATGGAGACTGTTCTGAATAAGTCATTTCAATAAAGAGTTACTTCATCAAGATTATGCATCCTATCCACTGTGTGTCAGTTGTGAGGAAGGAAGAAAGGGTAGAGGAAGGGAGGGACACGGGGAAGGAGAGAGGAAAGGAAGGAAGAAAGGGAAGGAAAGGGAAGGGAAGGGACGGAGGGAGGGAGGGAGGAAGGGAGGGAGGGAGGAAGGGAGGGAGGGAGGAAGGAAGGAGTGGCTTTTAGTTTTAGTTTTTGTTTTGTTACTTGGTTGTTGTTTTGAAAGGGGTATTGAGGTAGTCTTCCATACCCCAGGCTAACCTCAAACTCACTATACAGCCAAGGATGGTCTTAAACTTCAAAACTTACCGCCTCTATCCCCTAAGTGTTGAGATTACAAGCACAAGCACCCAGCTACGGTAGCGGTACTGTTCCGATTTCATTCTATCTTCCAGAAAGTCTGTCTTCTTGGCCAACAGTCAATTATGTGTCAAACCTGGGGTCCTAGATAACAAGTGCTAGGAGCAAACCAGCTAACCGAGTCTTCTAGAGAAATACCCAAGTGTGCTCTGTGCCCTAAAAGTGGTTTTAGATTTTGATTGCAATGCCCCTTTGGGCTCCGTACAATTCTTATGCTGTGCTGTCCTTGTCCATGAACATGAGGTCTGAGGATTAAATGACCAAAAGAAAAAAAATATCAATGATGATGGCTGAATGGCAACTTAAAGTTACACGATTCTAGAGATGGAAAGAATTTTTAAATATTTTCTAATTTATATTCTCTTGTTTCCAGATGAGAACCTCACCGAGCAAAGCTACCACTGACTCGGATGCATACAAAAATGAGGAGAGCTGGTCTTTATGTGCTGAGGAAGGACATGAACTTTTAAAAAGCAATAAAGGTGAAGAACGTGCACTCCTGTCAGAACCTGAAAGAATAAAGTGGGAAGAGCACAAGGTCCGGGGCAATACAGAAAGGCAGCGGAAATTTAATTAATAATTAATTAATTAGAAATGAAAAAAATAGTTACAATAAAATAAAAAATGATTCAGGTATGGAAGCATGTGTCTGTAATCCCAGCTCTTGGGAGAAGGAGACAGAAAGGTCAGGGGTTCAAGGTCATCTTGGCTGCTAGTATCTTTGAAACCAGCCTAGGCTCTATGAGACCCGGTCACAAAAATAAAACAAAACAAAAGTCTAATTAATTGTTTAAAATAGATTACAGTATAGGATATAGAAAGCCCCCTCCCTCAAAGTCATTCTGTTACAGTTGTGCTTTATAATCAGCTTCCTGAAAGTGAGATCACCATTAAAAACTAAAAGTTGGAATCGTCCCTTCTGCATTGGCATTTCCTCCTTTGAGTTATTATTTATTTTTATCTGTTTATTTAGTTCCATCGAAGCTTTCTTCTAACCTCGCCCTTGCTCTGTAAAAAAGCTTAAAAGTATGCAAAAGCAAGAGAAAACACTAATGTGACCCCATGTTAGATCACTCTGTAGAAGGACTGTCTTGTGGAATTTAACCTTCCTACTTCCAGTCACCACCTCCTTTTTGAAGTAGGCGTCAGACATCAAATATTTTATGCATAAACACATCAGCATCTCTCTACAAAAGATAAGGGCTTTTTAAATGCATCACCACAATGTAGAACTCATAAATACCTCAACTCATTACTCTAAGATTCCCGAACTGACACCACTTGTCCTTGACCTTAGAACTGTGACATACAGTTTGATAAGCACTGTGGTGCTGATTTGACATTTCCTTACATAGTGAGCATTCCTGCAACAGCTCAGATGCTCTGGAGGGGAGGTGGCCCAGATTCTTACCTTCCAAGAGGAAGCACAGAATAGAAGCAGAGAGAGTTCTGGGATCAGACAAGGTGTAGCTAATAGCACAGACCCATTCCGTGTTGAGTGTGTAGACAGAGGCATAAATCCCATTTATCTTTATGATAAGATATGGATGCCTATCTAGCAGAGTTTCTAGAAGGGCTGAGATTAGACAGTTATATTGAAGAATCTGCAGGAGATCTGGGACTGGTTCTGTTGGGTGCCCCTCCCCAACCTCAGGATACCCAAGTCCTATATATAAAATTGCATGGTACAGTGTTTACATACAGCCAGCCCTTTGCATCCCTAATATACTTTAAATAGGCTTTGGATTACTTGTAATAACTAACACACTGTCAGTGCTATATAAATATTTGTCACCCTGTTTTTGTATAGAGGATAATGACAAAGAAAATCTCTGTACATACTAAGTACAGACAGAATTTTAAAGAGTATTTCCAATTCAACTGGGTATAATAGCACATACCTTTAATCCTGACACTTGAGAGGCAGAGGCATGCAGATCTCTATGTTTGAGGCCAGCCAGTCTACATTGAGAGTTCCAGTACAGCATGAGACAGGGAGGGAGGGAGGAAGAGAGAGAGAGAGAGAGAGAGAGAGAGAACACAAGAGGGAACATTTTTTTCAGTCCAGACTAGTTGGTTAAATCCACAGATTCAGATACAGAAGACTAACTGTATCTAAAGGCTTCAGAGACTGACACAAATCAGCAAGCAAAAAGCAATTGTCCTCTCAGAGTTTATAAATACTGAACCACTAATATTCACTCAACTAGACTAATTGGCTTTAATATAAATAAGTGAATATGTAAGTATACTTACAGTCTCATTATTCTCTTTCTGAATTGTACAAAGAATGCTTTAAGAAACAAAGAAAAAGAGGAAGAGAGGAAGGAAGGGAGAAAGGGGAAAGTAAGGGAAGGTGAGGAACAAGGGGCCGGGGAGTAGCTCAGTTGGTAGAGTGCTAGCCTCAGGAAGCTGAAACAGAAGAATTAAAATGCTGTGTTTTGAGGGGTCAGCATCAACTAGAAACACTGTTTCCAAAGAAAGAAGGGCAGGGAGTATGGCCTAGTAGTCGGGAGATTGTCTCACATGTGCAAGGCCCTGAGTTTATAACAAAACTGGAGGAGGAAGAAGGGGAGGAGAAGAAGATGATCTAGTTAATTAAATATTAAAAATATGAAGAGAGATCCATTTTCCACATATAAACTGCAAGTCAAAGTTCCAATGGCCATTCCTATGAAATACTAGGATTTGTTAAGTATGATCAGATTTAACAGATAGTATTCGATGAATTGATAACTAAATTACTTAATGATCGAGGTGGGGAGATCTCTGCCCTGGATGTACTACCTTTATAGAAAAGGCACATTTCAACCGTGTGGACTGATGAAGACCTAAATGCTTGAGTAGCTTTGAGTCTCAGGTTTTCACTAGGCTTGTTTTTATACACGTCCCTATTACCAAGGGAGAAAGCTTTCTATCCCAAAAAAGCCTTTGAGAAGAAGCTGTTGCTAAGTGGTTGAATGCTAGTATATTGCCAAACTCACTCTATCTCTCATGAAGATGTAGCCCTCGATCATAATTCAGCATTCATGTAGCACTAATTGTCAATAACCCTTTGCCATTGCCATCCAGTTATTTTACTAGATTTTTTTCGCTATACGTCTCTGAGTTAAGTCAGATGAAGAAACTAAGGCCATGAATGTTTAAATAATTTGTTTCGGAGAGGAAGGTGATGGGGGCAAGCTGTCTAGAAATCAGGAAGTATCTCTAAACTTCTTATCAAAAGTTTGAAGAGATAGCTCATCAGTGAAGACTATGCACGTTCTGCTCCTGCATAGAACCCAGGTTCAGCCCCCAGCATCCATGTTGATCAGCCCACAACTATCCATTATTCCAATTCCAGGGAATTAAAAAGTCTCCAGCCTCTGTGGGTACTTGCTCTCATGTGCAAAGACACATGCATACATATAAATTTAAAATGATAAATATGTTTAAATAAATAAAGCAAGCGCCAAAGCATACTAGGTTATCCACCATGGCACACTAGGTTATCCACCATGGCACTATCCCAGGCCTCTCTATCATGGACCGCTCTTACCCTGTACAGCCAAGATCACCTGTGGGGATAGTTCTCTTGCGAGCTTAGAGGTACTTGTGTCATAACTCATCTTTCCAGACCTCCTGTAGCACACACTAGTCTCTAAGTGCTTAATCACTATGCACAGATGTTGGTTGAGCAATTAAGATAAGGGGTAAGTGCCCCACTATAGCAGTATCTGATAACCCAATTATCTTAAGAAGGGCCCAAACATTTGCCCATCAGTCACTGCTCATTTGGAGCCTGGATCACATTCTCTCTTGCCTTTTCAAGAGATACCTGTACCTCATCCTTTCCCCTCTGAACCCCCTGCTCTCCTTCTTCAGAGCCTCTCCATTCTCAGTTGCTTTGTCACCGGTACATACTAGTATGTGCATTTATTTCTAAACTCTGCTTCTTCCTGCTTCTTCTCCCCCAGATCCCAAAACATTTCTTTCTTTTCTTTCTTGATCCCCCCTCTTTCCTAGTTTTCCTCCTTCCTAATGCTTTAAAGTGGTCCAGTTCAACATCCCTTCCCGTTTTGTTCACAGCACTTAAGGAGGCACTGCCACTGTGAAACAGCTAGGCATGTTTTGTAGAATCTAGGATATGCCTATAATCCCAGCATTTGGGAGGCAGAGACAGGAGGACCATTCTCAATACCAAGACACCTGATCTACATAGGGAGTTACAGGGCAGCTACATAATAGGAGTCTCTCTCAAAAACCTTGATTAACTGATTAACAAATAAACCGAGTGCCACTGTGGATGCCACCTGAGGACATGCATTGGCTATTGCCTAACAATCTACTCCCCTGTCAAAGGATTGCCCATGTCATCCCTTGGCTCCACCTCCTTTCTCTCTGCTTCCATATTTCAAGTCTCCCTTACTAGTTGATTCCATGGTCCAAGCCTCTGAATGATAAATTCAGAACGGCTCTACCACAGACGTCTTCTCACCTGTCTTCTTTCCCTAGGTTGTGGGTCCCATGCTAGAAGCTCATGAACCTGATGAATATCAGTAACTCAGCCACTCCCAAAACTCCATGGCTAACTCAGGTCTCATGCAGATCTCTGTATTCTGAACCCAAACATCAAATTAGTCCAAGCTTCCAATTAACTGTTCCCTAGACCTGCCCCCCTAAAAACTGCTAGATCTTCCTTCTAAAACATGGTCCTATTCTCTGTTTTGGAGAAGAGCAAAACCTATCCTTCCTGTCAGAAAAGACAGACATCTGGGATCCATCTTTGGTCCTCGCTCCCTTCCCACACACATCCTGGCCTTCATTGAGACCCACTCCCAAGTCCTTTAAGTGTATTCTTATCCCTTTATTCTCATCTGCTAGACTCCAAAATAATTACTACTCTTGCCTAGCCTACCTAGTCCCTGATTCAACTACACTCCGTAGTGAAATAGTCTATGCATCCTGCTCAACAACCCTCCTGTGCCTTCCCATTGCTCTGGGAAGAAATAACCACAGCTTCCTGGCAAGAAACAGCAAAGCCCACAGCCCTGTGGGATCTGACTCCACATCTCTCTGCTTCTCTCTGCACCATCTTCATCTCCTCCCATCATCTTTCCTTTCATTTATCTCACTGTGCAAATTTTCCTTAACCTAAGCACCTCGTATCTGCCAGTTTCCCTTCTAGTGGGTTTTCCTACCATCACAGACCTTCCTACCAATCATTGTGCCTGAGCTAATCAAGGCCCCAAGGTTTCTTAAAGGGGGCCATGCAGGTTAAAATCTTCTGGAAAGTCCTTTTCTCTCTATGGGGTTGAATTCTCCCAAAGAAATACTGACTACATGACAATTCATTCCATGGAGTGTTAAGAGCCTGACCTAATTTCATTTGGTTTTCCCAATCCTGGCGCTTGGGAGGTGGATACAGGAGGATCGGGTACTAGAGATCATCTTCTGGAGGCCTAAGGTCAGCTTCAGCTCCAGGAACCTCAAAAAGCAGAAAGAGAAGAACATGCAGAGACATAGATTTTGTTTCCTATGAACAGAATGAAGATAATAAATATTGGGACCGGTGAGGTAGCTTAGCCAGTAAAGTTACCTGTGCCCAAACCTAAGGACCTGAGTTTAACCCCAGGACCCCAGATGGTAGGTGGAGTGAACAAACTTCACCTGCTTGTCTTTTGTCCTCCACATGTGCACAAAGCAAATAAATAAAAATGTGACATTTTTTAAATATGAAGAATAAATGTTATCACTAATGGGAATGTTTAACTTTCTTTAACTCGGTGGCTTTATCTCTTCATCAGAAAACAATTTTTTCTATTTTTACAGTACTGAGGATCAAACTTCTGTTCTGTTGTATGCTAAACAAGGGGAATACCACTGAGCTACACTCTCAATCCCTCTGCGTTGGTAAGTCATGATTCTGAAGACAATTCTCTCAGAGAAAATGGCTACCCTGATACAAGGGATTCAAAATCTGTTAGCCCAGTGGCTTCGTGGTCTCTACTAGAAGAGTGAGCCCTGCAAACAGAAAGTAGTTTGCATCAAGTCCCAGAGCCAATTACTGGCCGTGAAGGTCACATTCCAAGCACTGTACAGAATGGTCAGTCTGGAACTTGAAGAAGAACTGCCAGCAGGGCTGTTGGCCTGTGTGAAATGTGAATCGTTCATTATGGAGGGCGGCGAGTAGGTTGACATCCAGGGCGTGTAGTGCATTGTGAAATAAGTCAGATAGAAACCATTCTGGAGATGATATATGAATCTTGGTTTATTGGATGCCATTTTCAAGATTACAAAACCCCAAACTAATTTTCTCTTCAACCTCTGTTGATAAGAAGATGTGCATATCTCTGAGATCTAGCCTACTCTCCATCACCACAATAAATATTATGACAAACAACTTAACAACTTAATAAACTGTCTTCTCCTTTGTATTTTCAATGTCTCCTAGAGCCACAAAGAGCCAAAAGAATTTAAAACCCAAAGTGATATGATGCAAATCAGAAGGTCAGAGGAAAGAGAAGGCTAAATAGCGTCCTCTGGCCACACCTCTTGTCTCCATAGCTAACTCTCCCTGATTTTAGCCAACAGACACACCAGGGGGCCTGGGACTACTACATGTTCATCCTTTAATACCGGGGGACACATTGCAATTGTGTATATGGTTTTTCTTCTGGCCTTTCTCCTCTGACTTCTATTTTAGAAACCATGGAGTTCATGTTGCATTGATCTTATGGTACTTTGAATCACTGCTTAATTATGGTCTTCTCAACTAAACTATAAATTTATCTGCTTAAAATACAGAATCTCATCTGTGCTGCCTTCTCCCAGATGGCCATACATCCCATCTGTGGTGGTTAGAATGGGAATGGTCCCCATAGGCTCATGTGTTTGAATACTTGGTCACAAGTCAGTGACTATCTGGAAAGAATTAAAGGTGTGGCTTGTGTTGAAGGTAGTATGTCATTGAGGATGACCTTTGGGGTTTCAAAAGACTAGAGGCATTTTGAGCAGATGTTCTTTTAGCTTCCTGCTTGTGGTTTGAGATGTAAGCTCTCAGGCACTGCTCCACCCTCCTGCAATCTGACACCAATGCTTTGTCATCATGGACTTAACTCCCTGGAACCGAATGCCTTAATAGAACTCTTTTTTCTATGCCTTGGTCATAGTGTTTTAGCACAGCATCAGAAAGTCCACTTTTCTGTTGGGCACTGTGAGTGGTATGTATTTAGTTACTATATGTTGGACTATTTTGTTGTTTTTACTGGTGTTTATTATTTTATGTTAGTACATGTTTTCTTTCAGTTTGTTTTAGTTTGGTTTGCTTTTAGTGACAAGTTCCCATGTACCTCAGGCTGGTCTTTAACTTCGTATTTACCCAAGGATCATCTTGATTTCTTCTGCCTTGTCAGAATGCTGGGTTGCAGGTGTGGGTACCACTCCTGGCTTCTGCAGTGCTGTCAGTAGAATCTAGGAATGGTTCTTGCTGGGCAACCAACTGAGCTGCATCCCTAGCCTGAGATTTCTTGGCAATGTAAATGATGAACCAAATGAAAGATAAACCAAAGAAACACCATTTTCCTTCCTTCCTGAGGAAAAAAAAAAAAACCACTAGTTAATATGAAGTCCCTGTTGCTCAAGGCATTCTTAATCTTAACAGCAGAATGGGTTAAAAATGTGTGTGTGTGTGTGTGTTCCTATATATGGGAATATTTATTAATATAAAGAAATGCACATACAATAAAATCCTTTCCTCTAGTATTCTCTACTTTAGGAATGAAGACACTTATTTCTTCATCTTCTTTAGAAGTTTCATGAAATGATGGGAGAACTCTTGTGGGCCTCAGTGTGCCTCTGTAAATAGAAAATATAGGAATATATATTATATATGAATATATATCTATATAACCCCATATATAGGGATTTTATATATTATATAATAACTACTCATAAAGTTCTCACAAAGTACAGATTACTAGAAAAAAAGACTTCACTGCATACACATTTCTTTATATTAATAAACATCCATGGGAAATACATCCCAAGTGGACAGAGGCATGTAAAATGCAGCACATTATTATTGAGATTAAACAAGCTTGAAGTAGACTTTGCATGGAGCCACATCAAACATGACCATGTATAAAAGCCATGGCAAGTTAATATCCAGAAAGATATCTGCTAATTGCACTTGGTGAGGACTTTTTCTCTCAACCATTGAATAAGGACAATTTTTCTTAACAAATGGTGTTCAAGTCTCCATTTCTTTAAAGAGCTTTGTTTTCCTCATTATGTAAGAACCCCAGCTTAAGTTATTCTGAGCTTGGTTGTTTTAAAAGGAGATAATTAGGTCTGGTCATTTGGAGAAATTTCCTAGAGAACACGCAAAGCATTAGGTTTCACTATGGCCTTTTCAAACCAATATGGCAAAGTACAATATTCTTTGGGTGGCAAAGACTTAGTTTATCCCCTGGGCTGCTGATACTTCTTTGCAAACTTTAGTAAAATCCTTGGTTCTTTATCTAAACTCCACTAGCTTCACCATGGTTTGTGCTTTCTACATTGGCAACAACATCATTCCTCGATTCAGACTCCATGCAGAAATAATCAAGTCAAGTGGTTTTTTTTACTGCCAATCATTGCCAAAGTTCACAGGATTTACCTTGCCTGGTTGTTACTCTAAATTCTCTTGTAGCATCTGGGCTTTGTGATCTAGAGAGGTCCACAGACACAGCTAGTTTGCACACAAGCCATCTGATTCCATGCATTTTGTAAGCATAAGAACCAAACAGATATCAATAGTACTGTCATTCATTCAATTAATTTTTAATAAATGTTTAGTACTGACAGAAGCTAGCACTTGAGTTGGGAATAAGGCTTGTGTTCACTTGTGACAAGATCTCACTATGTAGCCCTGACTAGCCTGAAACTCTCTATTATAGAACAGACTAGCCTCAAACTTCAGCAGTCCTCCTGCCTCTGACTCCTGGAGTGCTGGGATTGCAACTGTACACCACCATGCCCTTCGCGGTTTCAATTTGACACTGACTTTGTAATGGTATGGTAGCTCTTTGCCTCTGTTTCATCACTTGTAAGATATTAATTAATGAAAAAGCTAACCCAGAATTGCAGCATCGCGGCTACATCAAGAGGATTATGAATTCAGGGCTAGCCTGGTCTACACAGTGAGAGTCTGTCTCAAATAATGATAGTGATGGTGATGATGATGACAATGGCTGTGATGATGGTGATGATAGAATTGACTCTATAAGTCATTCTAGATATAAAATAGACGATGACACTGTGGTCCTCAACTTTGGAGGAAATCATAAGTTGTGACATCTGGCTCACATCCAGACTTAACAAACAAGTGTCTACATATTTGCCCTGCCAGAAAATGATGATGCTAGCATGGCTATAAAAATTAGTGGACCTGGAATACAAAGCCTGAGACACACTAGAGAGAGATGCCAGTGGCAATGCAGACACAGAATTACAGAGAAAAGAAAATTAGAAGTAGCCCAGTTCAAGACTCCTCACCGGTTTTAGAGTTGGGAGGCATGGTTTCCAGCTATGATACTTTTGGATGACTTTATACAAATGGCAGCCTCCGTTAGCCTTATGGTGAAGTTAATGATGATGACAACATATCTGTGTGAATTAAATAAGAGCTTTGCTGGGCGGTAGTGGTGCACGCCTTTAGTCCCAGCACTTGGGAGGCAGAGGCAGGCAGATTTCTGAGTTCGAGGCGAGCCTGGTCTACAGAGTGAGTTCCAGGACAGCCAGGGCTACACAGAGAAACCCTGTCTCAAAAAACCAAAAAATAAAAAATAAAAATAAATAAATAAGAGTTTGAAAATCTTTTGAAATATAGTAAGTACTTTATAAACAACTTAAGTTACTTTTATTATATGCTATATTTTGTTTGTTTGTCTATTTGGGGCCGTTCGGAGAATCAATTACAAGATCCTAGCATCTAGATCCGATGAGCTACATCCCCCAACCACTCAGACATTTACTCTCTGAGTTTGGTCTGTTTGTTGAGACAAGGTCTCACTGTGTAGCCCTGACTTGACTGGAACTAGAAACAGTACAGAGTGGCATCAAACTCACAGAGATCTGCCTGCCTGTACCTCTCAGTTTGGGGGAGAGGGTGTTAAAGGTGTGTGCTATATTGGCTCCGCCCCCTCCTCACCCAACCTTGGTCTGACCTCATTTGAATGACAGCCCCTAAAGGGGGAAAGAGCTGGGGTGAGTGTATCTCTTTGCAGCAGAAAGTTGACTAAACTAGTCTCAGCCCCCAAGATGCTGGAAATTCTGTCAAACCCAGTGACTGAAGAAGGTTACGAGCAGCGTAGACCCTGGCTTGTGGGCTACTGTATGTCCTTACTGTACTGCAGAGAGGAGGAGCATGCTAGCAGTGAGGAGCCCAGATCTAAGTCCATCAGGAAACCACAGCCGAAGACCGGGCTTCTGGGTATCACAGTTTCCATCAGCAATGTCTCTCACAAGGTCATGCTTTAAACATGAACTAGTGGTGCCGTTTGGGAAGTTTGTGAAAACTTTGGGACATGTGGCCAGCTGGCAGATTGAGGTCTCTGAGAGCACACCTTTGAAGGTTGTGTCTTACCTCCAGCTACGGTCTGTTCTCTGATTCCTGGTCTAGCAAGTGTGTGAGAACCTCCTCTGTCAAATGGTAGGGGTACCACAGAGTAACTTCAACAAAACTCCTCCTCCACGATCCCAACCCATGAACAGAAGAAACCTCTCTGTCCTTAAATCCTTTCTGCCTGGTATTTTTCTCACCGTGCTAAGAAAGGTAATTGACAGCTATGGTCAGGCAGCTGGTCACTGACAGAGCCAGATTTTACATCTGCAGGTTCTCATTATAAAACAGTTTGTATAATTCATCCATCCACCCATCCATCCATCCATCCATCCATCCATCCATCCATCCATCCAGAACCCAGTCTAGGTATCACTTCTGTGCCTATAGACATGAGCAAGGGTAATGCATAGCTGTATTACTGGGCTTAGGAGAGAAATCAGATAAAAAGTGCTTGCCTTCCAGAATGCACATGTTTTGTTTTGTTTTCCCCATTTATTTATTTATTTATTCATTTTATAACACAATTGATGCCCCTTCCTCCTCCTCCTGGTCCCCCCACCATCACACCATCCCTCCCTCCACCCCCTCTTCACTTCTCTTTTGAGGAGGTAAAACCCTCATCCCTGCCGGGTATCCCCCAACCATGACATATCAAGTCTCTGTAGGGCTAGGCGCATCCTCTCCAAACAGCATCCGAGTTAGGAGAATGGGATCCATGGGCAGCCAACAGATTTAGGAACAGCCCCCCCCCCACTCCAACTGGAAGACTCACTTGAAGACCAAAAAAAAAAAAAAAGTTAAGTGTAATGACCAGCCCTTTTAGTCCCAGCACTAAGATGAGGGAGGAAGATTCCTGGGGCTCACTAGCCAGCCTGCCTAGATTACTTGATGAGGCTTAGACCGGTGAGAGTTAGACCGGTGAGAGATTCTGTCTAGAAAAATAGAAAAAAATAAAACAAGGTAAACACACTGGAGGATCAACATTCACACTCATGTTTAGGTGCATACACACACACACACACACACACACCATGGACTCATCAGGAACATGCAGTGAGCAGCGATTGTTGCTTTAATAAAAATTATACTAATCTAGAAACCCAAAGAAAACATCAATAGTTCCCTCCTTTCTTACTGTTCTTACTGTCCTTTGCAGCGGTGCTGGGCCAGCAATGAGAATTCTCAGCAGCAATCTGTGCCGGCCACCGCTGACTTCCTGCTTTCTGTCTACTGTGCTTCAGCAAGGGACTTTCCTCGGTGGTATGCTAACCTACATTTTCCAAACCATCGGGTTCTTTGCTATTGAACCTACTAAAACAGAAGGAAAAAAAAAAATGTTTAACACAACACAGAGAAAGCAGCCTGGACACCTATTTAAAGATGTGTGGACATGAATATTGTTTTAGTAAACTTGACTGTGATAGTCCTGAGAAGCACATATCATTATGTTGCCAGAGAAATGTTTGAGGCCTCACAGCAAGAACACCACATCCTAATGAGTAATGAGGATTACATAAGAAGAAGATAAGCGGCACCACCCACCGATTGCATGGAAATGCTAATGCTGAGCTCTGGGCCCCGGCCTGCAGTAAAAAGGAAGAACAGAACTTCAAAATATTACTCCCCATTGTTGCACAAAACCACGATTGGTTTGGCATGATTGTTCATTTCGCTTTCCGTGGTTCTTAACTCAATCCTCTCTAAAAGCTCAGCTGTGTCTTTCATTCACAAATCAATGTTTAGCAAAAGTCCTTAAGAGAGCCCCCTCCCCAATCAGATGGAAACTTGAGAAAAAAAAGTGTATAATAAGCAAAATTTAAAAGAACTGTATTTCTCAAATGGAGAAGAGCTCTATGGTAGAGCATATGCAGAAATGCCTGTATTCAAATTCTAGTGTAAGCGTGCAAATACACACACAAACACACACACACACAAACATACACACACACACACACACACGCACGCACGCACGCACGCACGCACGCACACGAGTGTTTTGTTTCCATGGAGGGAGGGTCTCTTAAGGATTTTTGCTAAACACTGCTTTGAGAATGAGAAACGTAGTTGATCTCGCAAATTAGGAGTGTTGGCAAAGGGTGCCCACATGCCATAACATGTATGTGAAAGTCAGAGGACAATCTGTGTGATTCAGTTCTCTCCATCCACCATGCGTGTCTGGGGGACTGAATTCAAAGTGCCAGGTTTGATGGCAAAAGCCTTTACCTGCTGAGCCATCTTACAGGCCCAGAACAAAGCCTTAAAACAAAGAAATTCTATAGACCTCCTCACTCTGCTGTGCTACAGCTTCATAGTAGACAGTTCTTCAATATGGCTAACTTACATCTCCCTCGATGCCCTATGAAAAAGACATCTCAGGGCCAGTGTGGCAATGCATATCTATTCCCAGCACTGGGAAAGCTGAGGTAAGAAAATGACTCAAAGTTTCAGACCAGCCTGATCTACACAGCACGTTCCTGGGCCACTGTTTCCAAAACTTCCTCCTCAGAACACAGATCACTCACTTACATTGACAATGTGAAAATGCACTATTCAAACCATGAAAGACACAATGCTATTACTAGATTATATTTTTTTCAGTCTATAAATAATTTTGCCTAATTATCCAATTTTTTCCAGCAGACTCTTCTCTTGCCCACCCCCACCCCACATATACCCAAACACATTCAGAACTCAGCTCTTGATATTTCTGTGAAATTTACACTGGTAGATGGTATTTCAGATTCCCATTGTTGATAGTTTACAACTGAAAAGTTCTTAAAGTCAGTAAAGTGCATAAGTATTCCATGCACTTTTGTTCCTTGAGATGGGATGTCTTGGCACCCAGGCTATCCTCAAGCTGGTTTTGAAGCCAAGGGTGACCTTGAATTTCTGATCCTCTGGCTCTACCTCTCAAGTGCTGGGATTATAGGCTGCTCTGCCATGCCTAGCTTTCCACTTCTTACTCTTTGTAAATTTCTGGTCAATATACCTTTGCAGATGACTCCCTTCCTATGTGCACCCTTCCTAACATATAGGAGCGATATGAAATAGTTCCTTAGGGCCAGCAAAGTGGCTCATTGGGTAAAGTTGATTACCTTCATCGCCAGGATCTGAATGTTGGAGAGAGAGGGCCAGTTCTACATACATACATACATACATACATACATACATACACACACACACATACACACACACATACACACATACATATGAACAGAATCTCCCCTGTTCCAGATAGCAGGGCAGCATTCTGATATATAGAAGAGGTGAGATACATGTGTATATGTATATGAATGCATGATAGAGGTATTTATACTCATGCACACACACACACACACACACACACACACACACACACACAATAATCAGTTTTTATGTTCTCCTATTTTAGATACAAATATTCTGAGCCCAAAAATCAAAATCCATTCCAAATCCTGATCACAGGTGCCTGGATGTTTGAACTTACCTGTGGTCCCATTGATTATGTGCACTGGGTAGGTGTGAAGACTTATGGGGCTACAAGAAGCTTAGGGGTCATGGTGGCTAGTATTAACCATCAACATGACGGTATCAAGAGTCACCTGGGAAATGAGTCTCAGAGTAAGCCCAGGAGATTAGTATTTTGATTACATCAAATCCATCTTAATTGTGGGTGGAACCATTCCCTGAATGAGGTCTGCTGGTCCTGTAAAAGTAGAGAAAGCAAGGTGGGTACCATTACATGCCTGCCTTCACCTCTCTCTTCTGACTAGGGATGTCATGTAGCATACATCAAGCTGTGGCCACCTTGACTTTTGTGACATGCTGGACCATCGCTAAAAATGAGTTCATTAAGCTCTTGGTCCTTTTAATTGCTTCCATCAAAGTATTTTGTCATAGCAACAGGGAAAAAAACTAAGTCAGCAATCATCCACTGGCAATCCATCCCTACACATCGGTTCTCTTCTAAGGCAGTCACTATACTTTGGAGAAATCTATGGCCTGAAGACACTGGCATCTCCTGACAGAGATAGCAGCCAAGCCAACATGCCGCCTGAATGTCTCCTAACAACCTCTGTATTCATCTTGCTCAGGATTAGACAAACTCACCCCCTGACTTGGGCACTGGAAACTGGTCCCTGTGGCAGAAACCCTGGATAGCCAAAAACTATTCTGAAGAAGTTAATGTGCTGCTGCCCCGGATGGGTTGTTCTATTCTTCTTGGGTCACTTGTTTGCTTGTTTGTTTGACATTTGTTTGTTTTGAAACAAGAGCTCACTGTGAAACCCTAGATGCCCTGGAACTCAGTGTGTAGATTAGACTAGCCTCAAACTCCCAGAGATTGCGCTGTTTGCATCTCAAGTGTAGGAGAATTAAAAGTCTATTCTGCTGTCTGCTTGGGTCTAAGATGAAAAGAGAAAGTGGGGGCAATGAGGCTTAGTACGCAGCGGCATTTTGGACCAAGCCTGACTACCTAAGTTCAAGTTGTCCTCTGACTTACACACACACACACACACACACACACACACACACACGCAGGCACGCACTCCCGCTCGCTTTTAAAAGAAGAAAAAGATTAATGAGAATACAGAGAAATGCTGGTTTCTTCACTGATAACTCCCTGCCTGGTGTCCTGCACAGCCATCACATGCCAGGCAGTCTCCAGTGTGCCGGGTAGGAGGTTAGGGATTTGGTCAAGTGGGCTGCAGTGTTGCTCATTGCTAGAGTGCTTGCCTGGCGGATACAAGACCCTGCGTTCCATTCCAGCACTCAAAAGGACAATTAGCTGAAGATGCAAAGGAGACTTGAAGGCAGACAGCGAGCAGGACAAGCTGTGGCAGCATGCCCTGTAAGTGCCCAGAACAGCCACTATCCTCCACATGTGGCAACAATTTTTTTTTCTTGTTGAAATTTTATCTTCCTTTCACTTTGGACTTTTATTTGATATCTGCTACTTGATAAGAAATTTCTTCCTTTTTATTCACCCCTAGAGGCATTTGGAGTTTGTCTATTTTTTTTTATTCTTAAATTTTTAAATGAGAAGTAAAAAATAAAACATGCATATTTATCGGGGGGGGGGTTGATTCCTGTTTACATGGTAAGCTTTATAAGTCCGGCAAGTGTGTCTTTAGATATGCTTCTTTGTGGTGAAAACATTCAAACTTCTGTTTCGTAGCTTTGGCAAACACACAATGTGGGATCATCACTGTCTCTAGTTGCGCTCGTGTACGAAGGGCAGGGCACTGTTTATGGCGTCCATAAACTTCTCCCAGAGGGGTCTCTAAAGATTTATAGCAAGTTAAACACGGAGAAGAGTCACTAATCCATGGGAAGACCTATGTGGGGAACTCAGAAGGCCTATGCATCTCATTTATTAAGGGGCTATAAACCAGTGCTTCTCAACCTGTGGGTCGTGACCCCTTTGCAAACCTCATTCTCCAAAAAAAGTATTTGCATTATGATTCATAACTGCAGCAAAATTACAGTTATGAAGAAGCACCAAATAATTTTATTTTGGGGGGGTCACCACAATATGGGGAACTGTATTAAAGAGTCGCAGCCTTAGGTAGGCGAGAAACACTGCAAAGAACAGCAGTCTTTAAGAAAGGGGCTTCACTGTTTTACCCTTGTATGAGATTTTCCACAACATGATTCCATCAGTGTCGAACATTCGCATCGGAAAGCAAGATTAAGTCAAAATTACAAAGCCGTGGGCCTCCACGTGCATCCCTGAGGGCATTTAAATTACACTGTTCCTGAAAATGAGCATTGACTCTCAGCTATTGATCTGAGTGCTTTGAGCTTTCCCTTGAAGTCATTTCCTTCCCCTATGCTCAGGGCTCACACTCCTCCGTGCGGGGTCACATTTCAACAGATCTTCTGGCCCCCTGGTTCTCCTCCAGCCTGACCCCCAGGAAATAAAGGACCATGTTGGCCTGAGATGGCCATTATGTATCTCCACTCACCAGAAACACCGTCGCCAGGTGGCAAGAGTGCAGGATGACAGGCAAACAATCCCACCTTTCATCTCTCAGCTCCAGCCACCCACATCCCTTCCACCTGAAAACGGACCAGAAAACCCCAGGGAGAAAAGGTTGGAGATCCTCTGCACTGAGGTGACAAGGAGTCACAAAGTCCAGTTGGTGCTAGGCTGGGGATAGAGGGTTCAAGGAAAAGAAAGTAGATTATAGTTATCAAACAAGTTATTCATCTTAATAGTTTGGGCCAAGTCTCTCTCCTTCAGCATGTTTCTGTAAGGGTGGTCCAGCTTGAATAAAGATAAAGTGAGCAGAAAAAAGAAAGAAAGAAAGAAAGAAAGAAAGAAAGAAAGAAAGAAAGAAAGAAAGAAAGAAAGAAAGGAAGGAAGGATCCATCATTTCTATTAAATTAACAAATGACTATAAACAAGGATAGTATCTGTTCAACTTAGGAAAGTCCAGAGCACCTCACATGAAAAAGCGGTCGCAGGGGGAGCAAGAGCCATATGGTGCTTGACAGGGTAAGAATTTGATACGATTTAAGGATATTCTAACAGAAAATGTCATAAGGTTGACCCCCTCCTGCTGTTTTCCTAGCCACCTGATATATTATACACTTATAGGTCAAGATTTTAGCCAAACAATACAAAGCAATACAACGCAGAGAATGTCAGTTACCTATTGAAAAGAAATCTCTGAAGGACGTGTCCTACCTGGGAGTCTATGCAAAGAGCATCTTTCTTCTAAGAAGATGCAGATTATTAATATGGACAAGAGTAAGACTTTGCAGCTCCAACCATCTTACTACTTGAACCTTGAACACCTCCAGTATTGGAAGGCAATTGTAAATCAAAGACAAAGCTCTGAATGGCAGAAATACAGTATGGCCAGAAGACCAACACTCAAATTCTGAACTTAGATTCTCCAACAAGGCACTTTATTTTTTTTTTCCACCTGTTTCACTGTTTCATTCATAATAAACTAGTGTCAAATAAACAGCCTAAAACAGTACATATTTTTATTTCAACATTGTTTTTTATTGTTGTTGTTGTTGTTGTCTGTTTTTGTTTTGTTTTATTTTGTTTGAGATACAAGGTCTGGGGATGAATGAACTGCCCTACTCATGAACCTGAGATGAGCAGCTCATCAAGACGGTTGGCACCTGAAGGTTGACTCTACAGGAAACCAGATTCATTCTCTCAGCTGTTGGCTGTTGAGTGTGAAGTATCAGCACTTCTCCATGAAGGTCTCTCTGTAGGTTTCTGACGATTCAGAAGCAAGCATCACTAAGGAGTTAGTGAGTATGAAAATGTCCAAAATGGAAACTATAGTATTGTGCTTTCTTGCTATGCTGGGGGTGGAATACAGGGCTCTGTGCACACTGAGCAAGTGCTCTCCCTATGAGATACACCCTTGGCCCCTGAAGTACCAATCTTTTATAATGCAGTTTCAGCAATGACTTATTACTTCTGCTGGTCATCTAGATCAAGCCTGGTACCATGAAGCTACTAGTGATAGACCTTGCCATAGTACAAGATCGTCTGAGTTATTGGAGAATTTTTTTTTCTACTTCATGCCCCAAGTATTTTGTGTTTGTCCTTCAATGGAAAGAGACGCCCACCCCTTGTAATAGGATAAATTACTTTCTTTGCTCATTGCTGTGACAAGAGAAACTTGAGGGAATCAAAGCTTATTTTGGCTCACAGTTTGAAGGTATATGGTTCAACATGGCCAGGGAGGTACCTGATCACATTGGATTCTTCGTCTGTAGGAAATGGGGAAATGAACTCTGATGCTCCATTTGCTTCCTCTTTTCTGTTTTAGAACACTAGCTCAGGGATAGCACCACCCATATGGACAGAGGACCTTCCCTCCTTTCATTAAATCTCTAGGAAAATGTCCCCATACACATGCCCAGGTGTGCGTCTGCCATATAATTTCAAATCTAGGCAAACAAACAGTAAAGGTAAGCTATGGAGTGACTCTGAACTCCACTACAAGTTTGCTACAACCTACCTGTGCTAGTCTTAGATGTCCATTTAGTCAAGACACAGTACCCAGATATTGGGTTAAACAGTATTCTGGGTGTTTTCTGTGTAGGTGTGTTTGAATGAGATCTACATTTGAGTAAGTATACTGTGAGTAAAACTCTTCGTACTTTGAGTAGGCTTTAGTCTGTCCATGGATGGGTGTGATGGTTAATCTTAATCATCAACTTGATGAGACCCAGATTTACATGGTGTTTCTGTGAGGGATTGATTATCTTGATTATGTTGAGGTGGAGGACTTAACTTCTGTGTGGGACACCACTCCCTGGAACTATGAGCAAGAGGAATAAATGATTACATCCTTCTTTTTTAAATTTTTTTTGGGGGGGTTGGGATTGTTAAAGACTATGGCGATTCTTGAATAGACCCCAAAACCAAAAAAACAAAGAGGCTGTTTTCCTCCCTTGTACATCCCACCCCAGCAGAAGGGAACTAACTATCCAGAAGCAGCCCTTAAAGCAGGTAGCCTTTTATAACCTGCTGGCTTCTGTATCAGATCTTGGACTTATTGAGTCTCATAATTCTTCAAGTTGATTCATTAAGGTGGGTCTCTGTCTGTATATATAGATACCTTCTTGGTTCTGGTTCTCTAGCCCTTCTTACCACTATAGCCCCCATCATGCCCCCTCCACTATTGCTGCTATTCACACAGTTATGAGCACATGGCCTTTGTTTCCATCCACTCCAGAGACAGCACTTCTCCAACACATCCTAAATGTTCCCATCTTCGGATCTTCGCTCATGTTACTCTCTGACTCCTCCCACCAATGTTCTCTCTCCCCTTCCCCATCAGGGATACATCCCACTCCTATAATCTCATAGGAGCGTATACGTGTATACTGTTCACCACTGCTCTGCAGTAAGTTCACATGAATGAAAGTTAACGTTTGCCTGTGGCTGTAGCTCAGCTGCTGGAGCGTTTACCCAGCATGCAGGAAGATCTGGTGTTGACTTCCACTGCTGCCTAAACACCAGCAGGTTAATCACAAGTCCAAAGTTGTCCTCAGTTGCATAGTTGAACTTGAGGCCACCCTGTCTCAAAAATTTGAATAATTTTAAAAGAGAGTGCCTATCTCCAATACTGGGTTTGAAGGTTTTACAGGAAACTTCAAGTTCCTATCATTTTTATGTGGTTCATCTCAGTACAAGACTCTGCTCACTGGGGATTCAGTATCAGTAAAAATTTGCTGAAGTATATGCCTCATCTTTATTCACATATCATTTGTATATATAAAATCCTATTATACTGTATCTGGGGCAAAGATTTTTAAATATATCTACACTGAGGTAGATATACTAAAAAAAATATTTTTTTTGCACAAAAGATCAAAGCTCCAGGAGAAGTGTGATGTCCTATAATTGCTACTACTTAAAAACAAAAGTGTGCAAACTCTGGAGATTGATTTCTTGGTCTCCTAGAGTAACTTCCTGCTGGGAGATAAAAGCTGAGATTGTAGGTGAGAGAAAATGCAGCCTTGGAAAACATCAGTGAGCTGCTAATCCAAAAAGGATGAAGGAGCAGGAGGCAGGGCTCAACGTGATCACTTCTTCATGTAAAAGCACAACAGACAAGGGCTGTGCTCATGTCCTACAGGTGAGCTTCAAAAGGATCTTCATGCCCAGCGTGGCGGCCCCTGTTTGTTACCTTGGCTTTGTGAGGTAGAAGCAGAAGGATCAGACGCTCAAAGCCATCCCCAGCTATATAGTGAGCTGAACGCCAGCCTGGGCTACCTGAGATCCTGTGTCTAAATACCAAAAAGAAAAAGGGGAGAGAAGGGGAGGAGAAGAAAGGGGGAAGTCTGAAAGAAAGTTTCTGCCCTAGAGCAGAGGCTAAGCAAATGGGTTCATGGGAAGTTTTAGCGGAGACCTAGCCCTAGTATGGATTCGCAGTAGCTCAGATTCACTGTTGCAGGATCAAGGTAGAGAGAGATACAGAGAGAGAGACAGATAGAGACAGACAGAGATAGAGAAAGAGAAAGACAAACAAAGAGTCAAAGAGATTTTTTTAAAACCTCAAAGCCAATATATGTAATTTTAGACTTATGAAAACTGGGTTAATATATATTATAATATACATATATTAGGTTAATATGTATTATGTATTGTTTTCTTACATATATTTAGAATTATAAAATTTATTACATATATTTAGACTTATGAAATTTATTACGTATATTTAGACTTATGAAAACTGGGTTAACATATATTATAATATACATATATTAAGTTAATATGTATTATGTATTGTTTTTATATAATATATAATACATATTGACCCATCTTCATAAATCTAAAATTATAATATATATATACTAGATCAATATATATTATATATTATATGTCATTTTTAGATTATATATATACATATATGTATATGTATATATATGTGTAGATATATATATATATACACACATTAACCCACTCTCAATAAATCACAGAAACAAGCAGCAATCTTTCAGCAAAGGCTCACCATGATCTCAGAGATGCATAATTACCAAAATAAGGTTCCATAGAAATGAGTAGCTCAGAGGAAAATGGACATTAGACATAGAGGAGAAAGCAGAAGGCACAGCAGCCAAAAGAAACAGACAGCAGCAGTTTGCTGTGGAAACTACCAGATACAAAATAAGGAATAACTGTATTTATATCTAGTTAACTAAAGACGGTCAAAATGTTTGCAGGGACTAAACTTATGTCAAAAATGATTTAAGAGATGTAAAAAGTAGCCACATAGACCTTTAAGAAACGAGAGAATAATGGCTAAAATAATAGACAAGTATCAATACTAGGTAGACACAGATAAAAAGAGAATTAATGGTCTGGAAGTCCAATCTGAAGAATTTACCCAGATAGAGCAAAAGAAATAAATTTATAGAGATAGACTTAAAATTCCAGCTCCCCAAAAGGCTGAGGCAGGAGGATTCCTAGTTTAAGGACAGTTGGAGCTAAGTTAACAGCTAGAGATCCAGTCTGACCTACTTAGTGAGAAGCACTCTCAAAAATAAATAAGTTAGCTATGGCTCAATAGAAGAACACTCGCCTAATATACACAGGTCCTAAGTTAAATCCCCAGTTCTATAGAAAGGATGAAGGAAGCAGCCAGAAGAGTAAAATAGAAAAATGAGATTCCTAATTGTTTGAATCCAATCAGTGCCTGAGAGAAATCGTGGCGGGGACAATATGTACAGAGATAACTGATAACATCTTTACAAAACTGATACTAGACATTGTTCCAGTTTGAAGAGAACAAATAATTCTTAAATCATGAGGAAGAGTGGTGGGGGCAGAGATGGGGGATCCAACAGGCAAGCTAGCTAGGGAGTCTGGTCACATCAGTGAGTCCCAGGCTCAAGGAGAGACCCTGCCTCAATAGTAATAAAATGGCAAGTGAAGTAAGGGAAGACCCTTAACATCAACCTCTGGCCTCCAGACTCACATACACACATTCACATACTGCTGCAACAGACACATGAAAATGTATTTGCCTACACAGCCATGTTACACACATATATACATATACTTACTGCCCCGACCAAAAAAAAAGTGGAGAAAATAAATGAACCTCAAGTAACACAAATGCAAAAACAATCTACAAGTCAACACATCATGGTGAATATGCAAACTATGAAAACATATGTCAGAGCAGCCAAAATAATGTCAGATAACCATCAAAGAGTAACAAACATACAGCTACCTTTTCAACGGCAGTCATAAGGCACTAACATAGCATCCTTAATATAGAAAGGAAAATAAGTGCTAGTAGACAGTTATTTGTTATAGTTCATAAATTAGCAAAACTTCTTTTCAAGACTGAGGAGAAAAGAAGCCTGGAGAGATGGCTCAGTCAGTAAAGTGCATGCCACACAACCATGAGGATCTGAATCTAGCCCCAGGTCCCCTATTCAAAAAAAAAAAAAAAAAAAAAAAAAAAAAAAAAAAAGGATGGAAGGGACATTTGTAATCTTAGCAGTGGAGAGCAGAGACAGGCAGATTCCTGAGGCTCACCAGCCAGCCAACCTGGCCAGTAAGGCTTCTTACTAAGTCCTAGGTTAGAGAGAGTCTTGAAGGAATGAGTTAAGCAGCTCCTGAAAAGCTGAGGTTTGAGAAATCATACCTGAGGTTGACTTCTGGCATCTACATGTACCCATACACACATACGCACACACAAATAAGGAAGAGAACATAAAGACATTGTCAAACACTCCTAATCAGACAGCTGGAAAAGCACACCTCCTACAGAAGACTATGCTAAAGGATGTCCTGGAGGGAAAGACAGATGATCCCAGATGGAAGAGCTGAACTGTAAAAGAACACATTTCACTGTAGGAAATTAATCGCCTTGGTTACTTGTCTATTGCCTTAACAGAACACCACAATCAAAGCAACTTATCAAAGACAGGATTCTATTTGGAGGCTCACAGTTATGAGGGGTTGGAATCTATGGCAATCATGGTGGGGAGTGTGGCACAGGCAGACAGGAATGGCAGTGGAGTAGTAGCTGAAAGCTTACACCCAATCCACAGGTATGATGCAGATAGAGTCAGAGAAAGGGGGGGGAGAAAGAGAGAGAGAGAGAGAGAGAGAGAGAGAGAGAGAGAGAGAGAGAGATACAGAAACAGAAACAGAGAGAGAGAGAGAGAGCAAATAGTGTAAACTTTTGAAAGCTCAAAGCCCACCCCCAGTGCCACACCTTCTCCAACAAGACCACGCCTCCTAATCCTTTTCAGGAAGTTCCACCAACTACAGACAAAACATTTAAACATATGTGCTTGTGGGACCTTTCTTATTCAAACCACCACATAAATGAAAAAATAAAAATCAAAATGGTATAAAATAATAATAGTCTAAGAGGATGCCTGCCTTGTTCTCAAACTTCTTCTGTGAAGGACCATGAAATAAACAGAGACACACAAGCCACATATCTCTGAGACAACTACTCTGCACAGTAGTATTGTGTGCAAATGTGACTGCAGCTATATCCTAACAAAAACTTCAACTCATTGATACTAGAATCTTGGCTCCATTCCATCTTCATGTGTCATGAAAGGATCTTCTTAGTCTCTTACTCTTTTTCAAGAATTTAAAAATGTAAGTTATTTATTTGTAGTTCATGGGATATACAAAAAAGCAGGTGTCAGGGTGGGCTTGAAGTTTACCCAATGGCTTTAGGGCCTGCAAAAGTCAATCATGCAAGCTCTAGAGTTAAATTCCAAGGTTGTTCTTAGACAACTGTTCCAGGGTTGAACAAGCTTGAGGACAGAGAACTCTATCCTAAATTGTCATGCTTGGTGATACCTGGTGGGCTTACTTGTGAAGTGGTGGGAACAAGATGTTAGATATGTAGCACAGTGACAGTACTTGTCTAGTGTGTGTCAGCCCCTGGATCTAGCACCCAGCACTAAGACAAATAAACAAACAAATTAATAAGAAATATGAATATTGAGAGGTAGTGTATAATTATAACCTGAGACACAGGCCTAAACTAGAATCCCTGCACTATTCCAGATAGACTATGTGAAATTGACAAGAGGCTTATGATAACAAGCATCTCTGTTCTTTGGTTTGTTTGGGTTTTTTTTTTTTTATTTGTACACTTAGAAATTCTAGGCCACCTAACACACCTTTAATTCCAGCACTTGGGAGGCAGAGGCAGGCAGATTTCTGAGTTTGAGGCCAGCCTGGTCTACAGAGTGAGTTCCAGGACAGCCCGGGCTACACAGAGAAACCCTGTCTCAAATTTAAAAAAAAAAAAAAAAAAAAAAAAAAAAAAAAAAAAAAACCAGAAATTCTAATACTTACTCTTCTGTTAATAACAGTTGTGAATTGCTCTCTTCTTTTGCCCCAAATCCATTTTCTTACATGGATTTCTAAAAATATCCTTCTGTTGCCCTGACCATCCCACCATCCACAAGGACTCAGTAAGAAAATGAGACTCTAATGCTTAAATTATCTAAAGGCTTATATATTTAGTAATAACAAGATGACCTTACAATCAGAGGTGTAACCCAATACCCAACCTAGATATACCAGCTACCTTTGACTGCTACAGACAAGCGAACATCAGCCTCCATGTTCCCTCTCTTGTTCTCCGTCTCTTCCTAGCTCCTCCTCTTCCTTCTTCTCTTCCACTCTCAAGAGTTTACTCCTCCTCAGCTCCTCCTACAAGATGTTTCCTGGGAAAGCTTGCACAAATGTCTACTCACCCCACATAACAAAGAAACAATTCCACCCAAGGCTACCTGAGTGAACCAATTAGTTTACTGAGGTTACTTATAGGCACATGGGAGAGGGTTGACTGACAGAAGTGCAGTGACTCAAAGGTATCATTGAAAACCTTACCCCAGCGAGGCTGATGAGTCACAGAAGCTGCACCCCTGAGCTCCCTGCAAGACTTGAGAAAGCTCCACTACTGAGAGGGTTTCCTCTCTCCAGAATTGCTACTTCTTAGAAATAGTTTTAGGGAATCTGGTGATTTTCTAACTTTCAGAAGATTTCTGATACTTGTAGGTTTCATGTCATTCCTGGGCCTAGCATGTTTCATTTTCTTGAAATCTTCTGAGCCCCTCTTCATCCTCCAGTTGGGGGAAGGAAGTTGCTACATAACATCTTCACTTTTGTTTTCCAATTTTCTACCCAGTTTCCCTTCCATGCAAAAGCTTGAGAGGTCACCAGCCTATTGGTGCTCTCATTCCTTAATGACCCTGACTTTGTAGTTATGATACTTAAAAATTATCACTTCAGATCTGAGTCATAACTAGGTAGCACACTTTATTTGTTCTAAATCGCTAGAACTAGAAGAAATGCAAACTGGTACCAAATTTCATCATATGTATCATATTCTTATAAGAAATCACTCTCTCTCTCTCTCTATCTCTGTGTGTGTGTGTGTGTGTGAGAGAGAGAGAGAGAGAGAGAGAGAGAGAGAGAGAGAGAGAGAGAGAGAGAGGGAGGGTGTGAGTGAGAGAGAGAGAGAGAGAGAGAGAGAGAGAGAGAGAGAGAGAGAGAACATGCAACAGCATATTTGTGGAGGTTGGAGACCTCCAAACTCAGGTGTTGATCTTTGCTTCCCACCCAGTTTGAGACAGGGACTCATTGCCACAGTGAATTCCATAGTCACTGACCCACAAAGTTCTAGCAATTCTCCTGTCTCTACCTCCCATCTCACCTTAGAAATTCTGGGATCACAGATTAATATGGGTTCTGGGTATCCAAAGCCAGGTTCTCATACTTGCATAGCAAGTAATTTAGCTGCTGAGTTCTTTCCTTAGCTCCCATCTCATATTTTAAACTGTTCTTGAGTTTGATTAAAGTAACTGCCTCAAATATGAACCATGGCTTATACATAAAGGTGACTATGATGGTGTAAGCCATAAGAATAACTATTATTTGGGGACAATTATGCTTTTCCTTTGAGTTGATGATACATATTTCTCCTCATATGCTTTCCACAGAGTTACATGTGTTATCCTAAGACTAAGAAACCACCAGTGCTTCAGTTCTGGCTTCCTGGTCAAATAGAGCTGTCTATAACTCCATAACAATTCAGGACAGTGGTGGAATCCACAGACCCTACCTCACCATGTGCATAGAAAGCAAATCTTGACTCTGATAAAGCTAAATCTGTGACACAGATGATTTTGATCACAGATGTCTTGTCATGAGTGATAATATTTCTCTCAAAAAGTACTTTCCAGACTATCCATAAAAAATTAAAACCTCAGATTGAACACCACTGTTCCCACATCATTAGGACAATGTACCATACAAAGGGTGGGTTTCTTTGAGAAGTTTTCAGTCTCTTCAATTTATGCCTGGGAAAACGGGATAGTAACATAGATTGACTTGAACAACCTCAAATCCAGCTTAGGAAGGTTAGAAGGTACTTTTCTTCTATCTACACCAACTAGGTTTTGCAAATCAAAAGTATTTATTTGATGTTATTGTCTGGCTATGGATTTAAGAGGCTCAAGGTTGAACGATGGGCATCTGGCTTCATCTAGGCCATACCTATCCCTCCCCTGAAGCAACTCATGTCTCAACTGCAATCATTAACGCTCTGGAAGAGCAGGAAATGGAAAGACAATGATGTGCTATATGTTTAAATACTGCATGCATTAGCACATGGAAATTTACTTTTCCATAGAGCAGGGTTTTTTTTTTTTTTAATAGAACTGGATGAAATGGTGTTTGCAGAGAATAATCAGTAAGCACTGACAAGGAAGTGCAGTGAGTGAGAGTGTGAGGATATGTCTCAGTGGTGTACTGGAGAACATCACTGTGAGTGTCCTAAGGTAGGAGCATAAGGACATTGGTTTAGAACATCAAAGATATGACAGATTGCCATCTCAAAACCAAAGGGTACGCATTAATGCTGTTCTCAGTCTTGGCTAGAGAACCATAGTTAATACAGAGACTGGTAACTGAGACTAAGTGACTGTTAAATGCTCAGCTCTAAAGAAGACATCTACATCAACCCTGCCCAGAAAGGCTTGGAAGATTTGCAGATGGTGAGATAGGAAAATGCAAGAGCCAGCGGTCAGTGTGGACTGCTGTGGAACAGTGTCTCCTGGACATGACAAGGCTAGGACACTCATAGCCCACCATAATCATGGTTGGCTTCACAAGACCTACCCAACATCAAGCCAGAAAGATGTCAGTTTCCCAGCAGACAGCACTAATGGGCAGCAGTGGGAGTTGGACACAGAAATGATCAATGAGCACCTGTAGAACATTGTCAATGAATAAATAAAACAATAATTAAAAAAACATGAAGTGGGGAAAGGCTTTTGAGGCTAATGTTGGGATTCAATGAAAAGCCGTTGGAATGGATTGTTGACACAGAAAATATAGAAGCTAAATTTTAGATGGACTATTTCCACTAAAAATAGCACAAAGGGGAAGATAGGACCAATGTGATGTCTGTTGGCCTTAATCTAAGTGAGAGATGGCAGTGATTAGAGGCAGAGTAGAAGAAAAGAATTATGGAATTGTGGCTATGTTCTCATGGTCAAGCCGACAGGGCTTGCTGACAGGTTAGAAGACTTTGTGAGAGAGAGGAAGCCAGGTTGTAATTTCTGACATAAGCAGCTAAACATGTAGAAAGGCTACTGATGAAGATGAGCAGGGATGTCAAGTTACAGAACACAGCCTTGGATATAAGTGTCTTCTGTTCATCTGATGTTCCATAGAGATGAGAATCTGCTGCAATCATGGTCAAGTCAATAAGACCCACCCCTAGCTCCTCCCAGTCACTCCCCAACACACACACACACACACACACACACACACACACACACACACCTACCTCTATGCCTTTTTCTTTCTTTTTTTTTTTTCTTCTTTGTAATTCACTGAGTCTAATCAGTGCTGCATGCTCCAATATTTGATTCATTTTGTTGGCTTAATTGCATACAGGTCTTGTGTGGATAGCCATTGGTACACTGGGTTTATGAGTGAGTTCAAGTTAGCAACTGAGTATGTGAGTGTAGACTTGATGACAAAGACCCTGTGCAAGAGCTAGAAATGCTCTGCATTGTAAGAAGGAGACAGAGTTGTCATAAACTGAAGCAAGTGACCCTGAGGTGGGAGTGGGTGGGAAGACATAGATTTGCAACATGGCCTTGGGCACTTTGAATTTGAGAAATTGATGCTGCAGTAATGCTGCAGGAGAGGGTGTGAATATGAGTTTGGGGTTCGGGTGAGCAATTCCAGTTGTAACTATAAATTTTAGAACTGGCCAGTTGTGGTGCTATAGGCCAGAGCATCAATCCCAACACTTGAAGCCTGAGGATCTTTAGTTTGAGGCCAGCCTCAGCTATATAAACAAGTTCGAGGCCAGCCTGGGCCACATGAGAACTTGTCTCAACAAACTAAAATATAAAGTAAGATAAATTTGGGAATCATCAATACGTAGATGATGCTTAAATCCATGAAACAAAATGGCCTCATCAGAGGTGTAAACAGAGACGAGGCTGTGCGATAATTCCTAGGAACCCCAGGCAAGAACAGATCAGAGAAACACATGGCCTAAGCAGCCTATGGAAATGAGGAATGAGGAATGAGCAGACAATGATAGAAGACAATCTAAAAGTCAAACCACCAAGAGGCCGTTTGCCCTGTGGAGAAGGGGCTGTTTCCTCAAAAAGCTGCTGACAATTCAACAGAGATTTTATATAAAGATATAGATACACACAGACACACATACACACTACACAGACACATATACAGATACACACACACACACACACACCCTGAGTCATTGGTTCCAGAAAAACTAACCATTTAATATAAATGCAAAAATCTTTTGGGCTGTTTCATTTTTTTACATTGATTTTCATGTCTGTCTCTGTGTGTGTACATGCACATGTGGTCCACAAGAATGCATACAGGTGCCAGAAAACAACCTGGGGTGTTTTTCTTCAGACACCATCCCCATTTTTTCAGAAAGCGTCTCTCACTGGCCTGAGATTCACTCTGCCCACTTCTCTAGCACTGGGATTACAACTGGGCACCATCATGCCAGCTTTTCATGTGGATTGTGGGGATCAAATGCAAGTCCTAGAGCTTGCAGAACAAACACCGTCCCGACCTAGCCCCCCCCCCCACCCCGCCCTGTGTTAAACTTCTTGTCCCCATTCCTGAACACTTGGTGAGCTCCACCTCTCTGAGAAGATTTGCTTCACTCTTTAAATATGAGCAATAGTTTAAAGATATCTGCCCAGAGTAGCTAACAGAGAATGATAAATATGAAGTTACCAGCACCAAAAATTTCCATGGCATAGACACACACACATACACACATATCAATGAAGAGGTAGGAAAAGAAAACCAAGTCCAGATCCCTAGTTGAGAAAAGTCCTCCTGGCTCCTCTGCTTAGCAACCATGTGCTGTTGAACATCTATGCTCCTCTGGGAAGATCTTAAGCCTGCATTTCAGCAGGATTATTCTTAAAAGTGGCATTAATAACTATCAAGGAGGACCGTTTTTAGAAATGCCCAGGGCACTGAACCATCTCCCTTCTTTCTGCTCTCTAAGCTTTCCCCTCCTCCCTGTCATCCTCTCTAGCAAGCATTTTCCCAGGCCAGCTTAGGGAGCGGGACTGTGCTACCTTGACAAAAATATTCCATTACCTTTAGGTGACCTTTCTCTGAGACTCAGAAGGAGAGAGAGCTTCGACTGCAGGTCAGGTGCAGGATGACTTTTCTTGCGTTCCCTGAAAGACAGGGCTGATGGATGGCATCTAAGCCCTGCTTCCCTAATCCTTCAGGCAGAAGGCAAAGCTCTCCATAGGGTAATCCTGAGTGATTCATGGCGTGGCAGAGGCTCTCTCACATCACGCGAAGACAAACTGACAGTTTGCACACATTGGCCTCAGGATGGTATTTACTTACCATCTTCTCAGGTATACTCCTGGTGGCTGACAAACAAAGAGGCAGCCGAAAACTGGTGTGCTGGTGGACCTCAAGGACAATCCTTCAAAAGTCAAACATAAAACAAGCAAACAAAAAGAAGGAAATAAATTCAGAAATTGGGATAACCCATATGTGCTGTTGTAAAGTTTAGAAGATGGAACCGAAAAACTAAAGCAATGAGTCAAGTGTGTTAGTGAACACCTGTGATCTTGGCACTCAGGCAGCTGAGGCAGGGGGGTGGCAAGTTTTAGGCCAGCCTGGACTCCATACAGACAGTCTGTTTATAAACCTAAAACCATGGAGAAGCTGGAGAACACCAATTAACACTAGGTTCTGAATCTCTGATGAGGAAAACTCATGGGGCTGAGGAGTGGGTTAACTGCTTGCTCTGCCGGTCGAACCAGCATGAGGATCTGAGCTCAAATCCACGGTACCCACATAGAAAACAGGCACTGTGGTACTTACCCACAACCCCAGCTCTAGGGACAAAGAACAAAAAGGATTCCTGAAGCTTGATTGCAGCCACTCCAGCCAAATCTGTGAGCTCAGCCAGACATCTGACTCAAAACATAATGTAGAAGTGGGGTTTGAGTGTTCGCCTTTAATCCCAACACTTGGGAGACTGAGGCAAGCAGATCTCTGTGAGTTTGAGACCAGTCTGTTTCAAGTAGTGAGCTCCAGGCCACCCAGGGCTACACCATGACTCCCCACCTCAAAATATTAAGAGAGTAGGGGAGAGACACTGAGGAAGACACACCTGTTGCTGATCTCTGGCCACTTCATGCACTTGTACGCATATGCATTCACCTGTACACATGTATATACATGCACACAAACATGTACACATACATGGACCACACAAAAAGTTCAATTAAGAATTTTTAAAGAGGAAAAACTTACATGAAAATGCTCCCAAGAAAATATTTAATTCTCTCCTTTCCCTAAAGGAAACAGGTAGATGATATTTAAAAGACCGTAGTCAAATGTCAACTCTCTCTGATCTGTTAGCGTCTGCATTCCGGGCTGCTCCGCTGCCTTGAAGAGAATGTCAAAACCAGACACCCACACGGTGGCATTCTGGTGGCTGATTCTGGACTCGTGAGGAAAAGATGAAGCAGGATTTGGAAATAACTTAAATACAGTGGGACCAACTCAGAACATCATCACCACTGGCCTCTGCACCGGCTCCTTGTGTGCCCAAATACAATGTGTGGTAATCTTTTCCACTGATGGGCACAGCAGCCTCCTTTCCTTTGTATGCAAGCCCAGAGTGTGTTGACTTGAAAGAAGACCTCTGCGACTTAGATGCCGTCCCTGACATTTAAACCTCTATTCTCCCCTTTCTTGTCCAGAGCATGAAGCATCAAGGAGAAAGAAAACACACATAACCTGAGCTGGCAACCTGCCAGGCAGAGGTCAGAGGTCTGCAGGGGAGAAGAAGCAGGCTCTGCTTAGCCTCTCTTACCTTTTGTGAATAAGTAGTTTTATGTCCATTTGCTCTTTTAAATTTTATATGTGTGTGTATATGTGTATATGTGTATATACATACATATACGCATACACATATACATACACATGTACATATATTCAGCAGATGCTATATTGTTTTATTTTCTTTCAGATCCATGTATCAAACCTAGGGCCTTGAACACACTAAGCATGCTCTGTACCACTGAGCTATCCCCCCAGGTTCTTATTATAATTAACTGTTGCAGAGTTTGCCTTTACCACTTGGAAAACTCTTTTGACTTAGAGGTGCTGCCATGAAGTTTAAAAGCTGGCTCAAAAAGCTATGGAATAGTAGCAAATTTTGGGCAGACATGGGCGTGAAGAACTCAGTAAGAGGATTCTGGGAGCTTTCGAAGTACTGAGGAGCCCATGGCAGATCTGCTAAGAAGGAACACCCTGATACGCTCTATTCGCTCACTACCTGAATGCATGTGCCCACGGCCTCCTACCCAATGGTGATAAAGGTTATAAGGTTAAGGCACAATTCACAGAATGGCAGTAAGCTGACATTTAAATAGAACTGGTACCAAGAATTGAAAGTCATCCTAAGTTTAGGAGAAACGGCAACAATGGCTGCTCAAGTCATGTTCAACTTCCTGTGTATCTTGGAATATGAGTCAATCCAACATAGATGTTGATCAGGATTCTGGCATCATTACAAATTTTTTAAAAAAGAATGGATTTCAGCCCAAACTCGATATACATACATAACAATGTAGCCGCCACCCCTCAGGGCTGGGCAGTCACTAATTCCCACCAGAGAGGCAGCCCAGGCAGGATCTATGAACGTTGAAGTCATCTTTGCTCAGTTACATGTGACTATGTGTGGCAGAGAGGGAAAAAAAAGGATCCACTTGTAGGGCCTACAGGAGAGAGGTCAAAACCACCAGGAGCCCTGGTTCACACACTCTGACTGACCTAAGAGCACTTCCTAGGGGTTATTAGGAATTTCACAGAAACTTCTGAAAGGCTGGGCAAACAGACTTGAAAGTGATCCAGCCAAGAACAGACCCCAAATTTACTTTTCCTGAGGTACTGCAGGTACAGCCCCAGAGCACTGTAAAGATGCTCCTGGTTCACATTCCACGGAGAACAAGTCACCTTCATCTCTCATGGCTCCCTCCAGGAAGATGGATGCTGTGTCCCATCCCCATCCTCCCAGGCACTGTCAACATCAGCAGCTCACAGGCTACTCTGGCTGCTGAAGTTCCAGTGAGAAAGAGAGCTGAGAAGGCATCTTCTTACACAGACCTTGTGGAGGCAGAACTTGCAGGATTAAAAGGCCCAGAAGAACCATAGTGGTAGCTTAGCAAATTCTGTCACCTACCACCAAGGCTGAGTTCTAGACCTGGAAGCCACATGGAAGACTGAGAGAACCCAGTCCAGCAAGGTGTCCTCTGACATATATAAATGTGTGTGCACAACAGAGATAAGAGAGGGGGGAGAGAGGGAGACAGAGGGAGCAAAGGAAGGAGGGAGAGAGGGGGAGAGAGAGAGAGAGAAAGAGAGAGAGAATATGTAAATAAATAATGTAAAAATGAAAATTTAAAAAATTCTAAAACCACGGACCTCCATGAAAGGAAGGCATGAGGAGTTTTGGAGGAAGAAGGCTGTTGCAGAAACAGTCACATCATGGTGGCCAAATACCTGACAGAAACACTTCAAAGAGGGGAGATTTGTTTGGGTTGGTGGCTTCAGACAGGTCAGAGGTCAGTTCCTGGCTGTGTGGCCTCATGCACTGGGGAAGAAGAACAAATAACCATAGAGAGGGATAAGGGAACACCTTCACCTCATTTCAGACAGCAAGAAGAGAGTGGGGTTGGTACAAGGACAAGCTACCCAACCGCCTGCCTCTAGTCATCAACTTCCTCTGAGGCCAGCAAGTAATGGCACCTGTCACCAGGCCTGATGACCTGAGTTCATTCCCCAGGAACTACATGATGGAGAGAGAAATGATTCCTGAAAGCTGTCTTCTCACTACAAATATACCATGGCATGTGTGCTCACAATGATAGATAGATAGATAGATAGATAGATAGATAGATAGATAGATAGATATTAGATAGATAGATGTTAGATAGATAGATAGATAGATAGATAGATAGATACTTACATACATATACACACACAGATACATAGATATAGAGAGATATAGGTACATAGATATATAAAGAGATATAGATATATAGATATATAGATACATAGATATATAGATAGATACATAGATAGATACATAGATAGATACATAGACAGACAGACAAGATTTAAGTCTCTAGAAACCTCCAAAATAACGCTATCATCAAGAGACCAGCCAGCACACTAGCCTTTTAAAGGGACACTTCAAATACAAACCAAAACAGCTGCGGAAGGTCCAACCATATCAAAGAAACAGTATCTGAGCAGATTTCCCAAGGATGGCAATGTACTGATGAAGCAAAGTAAGTTGGCAGGGAAGGCCATGGGAGCAGACAAAAGAAGGGGAGCCTAGCAAAAGGGAGCAGCAAGTGCCAAAGCCCAGACTTAAGATGACTACACAGGTGTCTTTCAACACCCACCTCTTAGAAAGCACAAGCACGGGCTGAGGAGATGGCTCAGTGGAGAATGTGTTTACCACATGAGTACAAATACTTGACTGAAGATCCCAAGAGCCCCTGAGGAGCCAAACACAGTAGCATGCTTCTGTTACCCCGGTGCTCCTATAGCAAGATGGCAGCCAAGGACATATGGCTCCCATGCTTCTGGTCAGCTAGCCTGGCAAGCACAGTGACGAACATCAAAGACCCTGTGTTAAACAAGAGAGAAGCTAGGGCCAACATGGGAGGTGACCTCCGACCGACCTCCGCAGCCACACAATGGCGTGCATACACGTACAGTTACATACATGAACACATGCACATACACATGGGATTTTTTTTTTTTTAATACAAGCAATGTTGTGTCTTCTGCTAGTTTGTGCCGTCATCCTGAGAGCAGACAGTAAAAAAGAAAGGCAGAGTGTGGTAGAAAACCAAACTTCATCATTAGTTACTCAAAAACACTGTTTTTCAAGAAGTTGTCGTTTTCAGCAAGGGGATGATAATGTCACTTGTACCTGCAAATTTGAAGGACAATGTCACCTGTATTTGAACTGGTAATGGAAATACTGTCATATCAGCCTGGACTAGTATCACAGAGCACACCCTCTACTAGGCTCAGTATTCATCAGTTACCTCTACAGAGTCAGCATCACACAGTGTAACCTCCACCTGGGTCAGCATCCATGTAACCTCTGCCTGGGTCAGCATCCGTGTAGCCTCTGCCTGGGTCACTATGGAACAGTATCATCTTTAGATCACTACAGCAATGGAACGCATTTTCCATTAAACACTGTGATCAAAAGCAACTAACTCTCCAAAGGCCAAGTATGGTGGTGCACAGTTTAATCACAACATTCAGAAGGCAAAATTACTCTGTGAGTTCAAGACCAGCTTGGTCTACATGGAGAGTCCCAGACCAGACAGTGCAACAAAGCGAGACTTTGTCTTTTAAAAAAGAAAAAAAAAAGTAATTAAAAAAAAAACAAAACAAAACAAACAAACAAAAAAAAAAACCAATGTTGGACCTAATGGTAGAGGCCTACAATGCTAGCCACTTGGGAAGCTGAGACTGGAAGACCACAAGTTCAAGGCTAGCCTTGGCAACTTCATAAGACCCTCTCTCAAAATTAAAAAAAAAAATTAAGGAATAAAACGGCTTCAGTAATATGTAACACAGCTCAGTGTTAAAGCACTTGTCTAGCACATGTGAGACCCTAGGCCTAATATCCAGAAAGGGGAGAGAGAGGTGAGAGGCGAATAATAAATAAATAAATCTACAGGCAAAAAAGGACAATATTATAGAGAACATCACTAAAATTCAAAGATCATAAAGGCTATGTATTCAAAGATTACTAGGAAATATTTGGAACAGGCTATGCCAATATTAGAAAATCTCAAAGAAGATGACTGATTCCATTCTTGTAGTGAATCAAGAAGATAGAAGAAACCTAAATACATCTACAGCAAATAATAACATTAAATCATATATAAAAGGTCTCAAAGTAAAGAAAAGGCTAGGACTGATGGACTTGTTAGTAAATATAACAGATTAAAAAAAAAAAAAAAAACGCTAGCAATGCTCCTCAAACTCATCCATAAAACAAAAGAAAAGAAAGAAAGAAAGAAAGAAAGAAAGAAAGAAAGAAAGAAAGAAAGCTTTCAGACTTATTCTATGAACCTAGTTAGGCCATGCCACTAAACCTGATAATGACATATGAAAAAGAAAAAAGAAGAAGAAGGAGAGAGAGAGAGAGAGAGAGAGAGAGAGAGAGAGAGAGACTATTCCTCTCTCACACACATACACAATATTCTTAATAAAATATTTGAAGAACAAATTCAACAGCACATTAAAAGATCATATGTGATAATAAAGTGACTTTTATTCTAGGATGCAAGGATAGTTCACTGTATGCAAATCAATAAACATATTAAATCAAGACTCACACAGCCATCTTAATAGTTGCAGAAAGGGCCATTGATAAAATCCAGTATCACTTTATGAGAAAATTATTGAATGAATTAGATGTAGTAGGTGACACCTTAATACAATAAAAGCTCCATGTGACAAACGTATAGCTAACAAACGTATCACTAACATTACATTAAATGGGGAAACAGAAAACATTTCACCTGAGAGCAAGACTGAAACATTTGTGTCCACTCTTACAACTCTTATTCAAAATAGCATCAGAAATATTAAACAGATAAATTAGATAAGACAAAAGAAAAAAAAGGCCTGGAGACAAGGAAGGGGGATTTAAGCTATGCCTACATACTGAAGGTATGAGTCTATGCATAGGAAATCAAAAGGACTATACTGAAGGTCTTTCTGATCTGGTAAATAAAGTCTTAAAGTAGCAGAATACAAAGTAAGCATCCAGCATCAGGACCTCATTTATATAACAATTAATGCTCTGAGAAATAAAGTCTCCTCTCTGCAACAGCCAAATAAGAAATGATCTATATCAGATCAAGCCTAACTAAGGATGTGTGAGGATATGTAGGAAGACCTCCACAGTAGAGAATGACATTGAAGAGATACTAGAAAGTGGAAAGACCTCCCATAGTCACAGACTTAGAGAATCAAAATTATCAAAGTGGCCATAATATTCAAAGCAACCTGTAAATTTAATATAATTCCTACCAGAATACCAGGAAAATTCTGCAAGAACACAAGAGACCTCAAACAACTGAAACAAACCCCAATCAAAAGTTACCTGGTCTCAAGTTAAGTATACTATAGAGTCAATATAACAAAAACTGTAGTATTGGCATAAAGTAGACATGTTGCCTAATGAAATAGAATAGATGACCCAGAAATAAATCCATGAATCTCCAGCCAACTGGTTCTTAACAAAGTGCCAAAAACAGACCTTGGAGCAAAGACAAATTTTTCAACAGGTGCAGCTGGAGAAAGTGAATGGTCACATGGAAAGGAGAGAAGGCAGTCTCCTGTTTCTTAGCCCATAAAAGAATCGATTCAAAAACACATGAAAGACTATAATATAAAACTCAAACTACTAGAAGAAAGCTTACTGGAAATGTTTCAAAATATTGGCACAGCCAGCCATTTCCTGGGTAGGATTCCAATAGCCAAGGAAACAAAAACAAGAATTGACAAATGGGATCCCATCAAGTCAAAAGACTTCTGCTCAGCCAAGAGGTAACCAATAAACTGAAGAGAAAGAAAACCTGCAGAATGGGAGAAAGACTTTGCCATCTATTCATTTGACAAAGGACTAATATCCTTAATATATAAAGAGCTAAAAAAACAAACAAACAAACAGAAAGACCAAGTAATCCAACCTTTAAATGAATGGAGGACTTGAGTAGACATCTCAAGAATACAAGTGTCCAATAAGTCAATGAAAAATGGCCAATGTGTTTAACAAACAAGAAATTGTAATCAAATTTACTTTAAGAGTCTCTCACCCTAACCAAAATGACTATTTTTTTTGTTTTGTTCTCATTTTTTCAGAATGACTATTAGCAAAAGAAACTCCATAAACAATAATAAAAGCTATATTATGGCTCATATTTGTAATCTCAGAACTGACGAAGTTGAGACAGGAGGATCACTGATAGCCAAGATGAGCCTGGGCTACATAGTAAGTTCCAGGCCAGGCCAGGCTTCAGAATAAGCCCATTTCAAAAAAAAAAAAAAAATAGTGGTAATGATTTGATGTAGGCATGAGTGTGTGAGATGATGACCAGGAAAGGAATGTAAGTTAGTCTGGCTCTTCTAGACGTCAGTACCTCTATATAGAGTTCCTCAATATAGAATCACCATATGGCCTGACTTTATGACTCCTGGGTCATAGAGGCCTAATCCAACAGAAATACCTAATCCAACAGAAATACCTAAACAACCATGTTTAGTATAGAACTATTTACAATAGCCAGATCAGGAAGTCAGCCTATCCTGTATATAGGTAAATAGCTAAAGAAAATATGGTGAAGTGGACGTGTAGAGTATTAGCCTTGCATGGTCTTCTGAAATGGGGTGTCATATAGCTCACTCTGGCATTTATCTCATTATGTAGCTGAGGATGACCTTGAACTTGTCATCCTCCTGACTATCTCAAAAAAAGAATATATATATATATATATATATATATATATATATATATATATATACACACACACACACACAATCTTTTTTATTTTATGTCTCTCTCAGTGTGTATATATGCATATGTATGTGCATGCATGTGTGCAAACATGAGGGTGTATGTGTGTGTGTGTGTGCGTGTATGTGTGTGTGCGCATGTGTTTTGTGTATGGCACATGTAGGGCACAGAGAAAAACTTGAGAGTTTTTCTTCTCCTTCTACAATGTCAATTGAGGATCAAACTCAAATCCTCGTACTTAGGGGCAAGCACCTTACTGAGCCAGCTCACCAGCCCACACATTCTTCATCTTGTTGGCTGGGGTTTTGTCAAAGTCAAGTGCATGGCTTTCCTCACCATGATCTGAGTACTCAAGGAAACCAAGTGAATTTCTGCCCTAGTGACCAAGGAACAGGGTGATAGGACAGTGCCTCTGCATCTGCTTCCAGCCATGGGACTGTCTCAAGTCCACATGGTCTTCCTCTGCGTGAAATCCCAACCGAGGCTGCTTAGAGGTGGTGAAGAAAATCCTATCATAGCTGGTTCAATTTCAACATCAGGTAAACAAGACTGACTTTCTTAGTTCAAGTACATCCCATGGTGGAATTTGGGATGTACATAGGTGTCTCTCAAAAGGCTATAAAACTCCTTTGAAATACAAATTAAATGAAGCGTGCTGGATTTTCTCTGGCCTAGCCTACCTTCTGTCCCTTCTCTACCCCCAGGAAATGCTCACATGTGGAGACAAGAGTTCCTATCCTCTCCCTCTCAGGGAGTTGGACACTGAAAAGCAAGAACAAAGGAAATAAAAATAACAAGTGGCCTGAAAGCCAGCCCACCATGGAAAGAATGCCACAGCGCATTTGCTGACAGAGACCTAGAGAGCTTTCCAACAAAAACAGGGGAATTTAATCTCTCCTTTGCAAAGGCTTCCCTCGTGCTAATTTGTTGAGAGAGCGAGCAAGCGAGCATGCTCACCTCTGTGTAGAGGCACAGTACCAACTATGACTTACTGAGCTTACATTAGACAAATCAAAGCCAATCCTTGTTGACAAGGGCAGAGGTACCAGGAATCGGGGTTCACTATGCTGCACGAGCTCTGGCCGCCTCCATGAATCTCTCCAGTCAATCTCACATCACTTCTTTTCCCAACCACACAAACTGGTTTGCTCAAACAGCTGCATGAAGTGCTCCAGTTTAAAGTTGTGGGTGGGTCGTGCAAAGCTGCAGTTCCCTTCAGACGGATGGCCAGTGTGCTAGAGTATGATGCTTTATAGTTTGCTCCAGAGCAGGAGGCAGGAATGTTGTAACTCCTTGGGGAAGTTGCCCTCACAGGCTACAGACAAGGTCATGGAGTGTTGTCCCCTCCTCAGAGAACATTCAGAGAAGGTTCCCCTGAACTTTCTCATATTCTCTCTCTCTCTCTCTCTCTCTCTCTCTCTCTCTCTCTCTCTCTCTCTGTGTGTGTGTGTGTGTGTGTGTGTGTGTGTGTGTGTGTGTGTGTGTGTGTGCACTTGTAAGAGGTCAGAAGATAGCTTCTGGTTCTGTTCCTAGGGCATCACCCACTTTTTTCCTTGAGAGTGTTTCTTTCTTTTTTTTATTATTTTTATTCTTCTTTCATATATTACATCCCAAATGCAGTTTCCCCTCCCTCCTCTCCTCCAAGTCCCTCCCCACCACCTTCCCTCTTACCCAGATACACTCTTGCCCCTCCTCTTTTCCCTTCAAAAAAAAGGGCAGACTTCCCAGGGATATGAACCAAACACAGCATATCAGGTTACAATAAGACTATGCACATCTCCACATATTAAGGCTGTGCTAGACGACCCAGTCAGAAGAAAAAGGTCCCAAAAGCAGGCAAAAGAGTCAAAGACTTCCACTGTTAGTAGTCCTACAAGAACACCAAGCTGTACAACCATAACACTTAGATGATCTAGGTCAGACACATACAGGCTCCCCGAACATACAGGCTCCCTGATTGTGGGGTAAGTCTCTGGGAGCCCCTATGAGCCCTGGTTAGTTGATTCTTTGGGTTTTCTTGCCATGCCCTTGACCCCTTCGGGTCCTTCCTCCCCCTCATCCGAAGGATTCCCCAAGCTCTACCTAATGTTTGGCTGTGGGTCTCTGCATCCATCATCTGCTGGGTGAAGCCTCTCTGATGGAGAGACTGTTTCTTATTGGCCTGAATCTCTGCCAAGTAGGTTATGCTAGCTGGCCAGTGAGCTTCAGGGATCCATCTGTCTCTACCTTGCATCTCTCCATCTCTGGGATGATAAGTGCACAGTATCACAAATGTCTTTGTACAGGTATTTTTGCGATCAAACTCAGATTTTCACTTGGGTTTTACTGAGCCAACTGTGTCCCAAACCCCTGAGCAGCATAATTTCTCATTCAAGGTTATTCTTTCTGCTCTCCCTATCTGGGCTACAGCTACCCATAAGGTTGGGCACAACTGTGGCCCTCTGAGCTTGCCTCCTACTTTCCAGGATTTACCTTGCTAATTGCATGGTTTAGATCTGCTATGCTTCTTAAAGATCCATGGTGAAGGCTTGTTCCCCAACCTGTGGTATGAGGAAGGTGGTGGAACCTTTAGAAGTTGGTGGTTGCTGGCATGATTGAGGTCATTGTGAATGCGCTCTTGGCATATTCATCTCTCTCTAACTGCCACATGGAACTGAGAAGTCCCTTCTAGCATGTGCTCCTGCCATGACATGCTACACTGTCACAAATGCAAAGCAGTGGGCCAGCTAGCCATGGACTAAAACCTCTAGAACTATAAGCCAGCATTGCCCCTCAAGTCAGGAAACAAAACCAGGACTGGCCTGACACATAACCCTCTGCCCCAATGGCCCTGTCTGCCACCCAGGCCTATGTCCAAAAGAATCTACAACCTCCCAAAACAGTGTCACCGATTGGAGACGGACTTTCCGAATACCTGAGTGTATGGAAGGATAGTCTCACATTCAAGTCATCACAGATGGCAATTAATTCCAAGAAAATAAAAAGCCTTTTAAGCTATAGAGTAATAAAGACTTTGATTGTGATATACATTCCCATAATCTAAATAAAGTCAAATTTACTCTAGAGCTTGTTTATTTGTGTGTCTGTGTGTGTGTGTGCGAGCATGCGTGCATGCGTGCCTGCGTGCCTGCGTGCGTGGGTGCGCGCGTGCGTGCGTGCGTGCGTCTAGACACCAGAAATGCATGTCAGATCCCAGGGAGCTGGAGTTGCCATGCAGTTGAGCTGCCTAATGTGGGTGGCGGGAACTGAACCGCAGTCTTCTGAAACAACAGCACACACTTCAACCCCTAGAGAAATTTTAGATCCTCAAAAAGACGTTTTCACCTCTGAGAGTAGAACAAAACCAGGAAGTACTTGACAGTGAAAATAAAGCACTAAAAATATGGTGTTTAAATGACAGAAGCCAATGTGAGAAGAAACAGTTGTACAGTTGTACAGTTAGCAGTGTCTTCCTGGGGCAGAGGAAGTATGAGGGTTGAATAAGAGACACCCATTTTTCATAGTTAACGTCATACTCCGACTTTAAATTATGTATATGTGCAACTTCAGTAGAAATATAAAGTCCAAGATATTAAAACTCAGATTTATTTTAAATAAATAGATTTATTTTAAATCTATACACTTAGAGATCCAGGACAGGGTATAGGGTGGGGAAAGATTATGTTATGAACATTTGTGGTATAATACCATCAAATATTTGGTAGCAGTTCTTAAAAACATTCATCCAAATTTTTTGACTCCGAAGTTGAATGAAAGCTGACCTAAGACTATCCATCTTTGTCACCAGTGTGGCCTCTTTCCAAACACATCTGACTGCCCATGTGCACTGAATTAAAAGCAATAATAAAGCTAATCAAAGGGGCCTCCCACAAAATATTTTTTCTACATAGACCAGACCGCAACATTTTTTCCTATACCTACGGTCAGCAGCCATGTGTCAGTGGCAGGAAATGGTAATGACCTAAAGATGCCTAGTAGAAGAGAGCGGGCTGCATGTTTATTAAAGCTTGAGATAACCAAGGGTGGTGGCAGCCAAAGAGAAACGCCTGACTTCCCTCTGGGAAGTCAGACCACAATTTGATTTGAATCTGTTAAGAGGACGGACTGAAAAATAAACTACTTAACTTATATTGAGAACACTTACTGTACAGTGGACACTGCTCATTGCTTTGCATACGTTACAATGTTCCATCCTACTGGAACTTCATGAGGCAGGCACCAACTTTTCTTTTCCTTTTAGAGATGAAAAACAAAAGTCACAAAGAGTGATAGAGGTAAGAGGCTCCAGACACAATCAGCCAGGTGGGGTGACGCTCGCTCAGCTCTAATCACAGAACTAGGCAAACTGACATAGGAGGATCGAGTTTGAGACCAGGCTGGACTACACAGTAAGACCTTGTTACACACACATACATGTGCACGTACACACACTCACTCACAAAGAAAATAAATGATGGAGCTAGGAGGCAGAGAGATAGAGCTTTATTTCTATATTTCTTACAACCCATTGCCATCTCATTACAATTTGGATCCCAAATGTGCCCATAAGCTACATTCGAACACCCAATCTCCTACTGGTCACACTGTTTATAGAGGTTATATAGGGACTGGCTGGCAGAGATGACTCATTATGGATGAATCTTTTGGGGTTATAGCCAAACCCTGCTTCTGTTGCTCAACTCTCTATTTTCTGATCTACTAAGATAGTTGGCTAGTTGTTTTTGATGGTGGTGATGGTGGTGATGGTGGTTGTTGTTGTTGTTATTGGTGGTGGTGGTGGTGGTGGTGGTGGTGGTGGTGGTGGTGGTGGTGGTAATAGGATAGTGGTAGTTTTGGTGATGTGTTGGTGGTGGGCTTTGTTCTGAAGCAAGGTCTTCTCAGCTCTAGCTAATCTTGAACATGCTGTGTAGTTGAGGATGACCTTGAACTCCTGATTTTCTTGTTTCTACTTCCTGAGTGCTAAATCCCAGGTGTGTACCACCACATCTGAACCCAGAAATCCATGCAAGTTAGCCAAGCACTCTGCCAATTGAGTCACATCCCCAACCCTGACTCACCAAGATGTTAGGAGCCGTGCTCCCTGCCATGAACCTGCTACAGCCATTGAGACAGTGAGCCAAATACATCTTTTCTCCTTTACGTGGCTTCTGACAGGTATTTTACCAGAGCAACAATAAAAGTAACAAATACACACCCTAAGAGCAAACTTCATTTTTCCTTTCATTCTTGGGAATGCTAACTGAATAAAAACATCTCAAAGAACAACAAATGTGTGGTGGGTTAGGATGAGGCCCATGTACCTCTAGAGGTCCCTATGCCCATCACTGCTTCTTTGCTGTGCCTGGGATAGGGTACTTCCCCTTCAAAGTTAGAATGTATGAGCTAAAGAAAAGAAGCCAAGCATTCAAAGCCAGTGTAGGCTCAAGTCAACACCCAAGACCAATAAGAAGGAAACTGGCACTCCTCAAATCTCAGAAGAGGCCACTCCTGCCCCAATGTCACAGAGATGAGAGGGAAATGTCTCTGCTTTTCCTCATGCCACAGACAGCCTGTATGAATCCCTGAAGGCCGTCCATCACCAAAACCAGATCCCTAAACCAAAATAATAAATACCATCTAGTGACTCCTTGACATACACCAGGGGTCTGAGAAGCATTTCCTAAGCTTTAGTCTCACTGAAGCTTCCATTAAGCCAAAGTAAGCAACTTTCCTGTCATGTCCAGATCTGGAGCTAAGGGAACAGATAGGGAATGACTCATGTGGTCAAGTGGCCAGGCCAGAAAGCAAACCCAGAATGTCTCATTCCCAAATGCTCTGCCATTTACAAACAAATCAGAATTAAATTTGTTGTTTTGAGGCAGGATCTCATGTATCCAAAGGTAACCCCAAACTCACGATGTAGCCAGTAATGATCCTGAACTTCTGATCTTCCTACCTCTGTCTCCAGCATGCTGGGATTACACATGGGTGATACCATTCCCAATATAGCCAGTGCTGGAACTGAAATCAGGGCTTTGTACATGCGAGGCAAGCGCTCTTCCAACATTTCTGCATTACCCAACCATCAAAATTGCATTTTGGTTTCCAAGAAGTTAATAAGTTATCCAAAACCTACAAATGATTGGTCATCGTGATGATGATTATGATGATGATGATGGTGGTGGTGGTGGTGGTGGTGGTGGTGGTGGTGGTGGTGATGGTGGTGGTTGTGGTGGTGGTGGTGGTGGTGGTGGTGGGAATGATGGTGATTTATGGTTGAGAACCAAATAAGGAAAAGCTCACAAGCTACTAGAGGGTAATAAGAATTAAAGTACCTCTTATTCTTACAACACCTTTTTAGATGTTTTTCTCTAGCCTTAGCCCAATATCAGCCTTTTTATTGTTTTTCTTCAAAATGTATCTATTTGCATAAAATTAAACATCAAACAAGCATCAAAGACGGAAATAAAAGACTATACACAATTTGGTCTCTTTGTGACTCTCTTGACTTTGACCTATGACCACACTGGTCTTTCTTATATGTGATTTTAGACGTCTCCCTAGCAATCCCAGGGAAAATGTCTATTTGCCATCAAAAGCTACATTTAGACAAGGGTATTGCTATGCAGTGTCCAGCCTGGAACTCACAACTCTTCTCCTTCAGCTTCCCAAGTGCTAAGACTATGGGTACGTGTCACCGCCACTTGGCAATAATCCTATTTTCTAATGTGAAGCACCAGCAAAGGTTGACTTGGGCAAAGTCACCGGGGATGCTTTGAACTCAGAGAGAGGAAAGGAGAGTGGGAGAGATGACCCCCAATGGGCAAAGCACCTGCCACTGGAGCTTTCAGATCTGACTTGGGATACCCAGAACACACACAAAGCTTCTCTGATCCTGGCACTCCAACATTGAGATAGGAGAAGACAAAAGACTCCTTTTTCTGATCAGCTACTCTAACATACATAGTCACGAACAAGGCACTCTGGCTCTATCAAGGTGGGAAATAACCAATACCCAAGGTTGTGCTTAAACCTCTGCAAATGCCATGGTGTATGAGTGTGCCTTCTCTCTCTCTCTCTCTCTCTCTCTCTCTCTCTCTCTCTCTCTCTCTCTCTCTCTCCCCCCCCCTCTCTCTCTCCTCACATACAAAGGTGGGGGAGAAAGAGCAGGAAGTAGAACTGTGACATTCCAATTCCAGTCCTGAAGACTAAACAGTGAACATCTTTCTTCCACACCATAGCTCCTGGAACAATCAGTGTCACAGTGTTATAATTTTATTTCCTTGAACTGTGACAGCAATCTCAGGCTGGGCAGCTCATTTGTTCCTTGGTATATGTAATGGTTCCTGTCCTTTGAGGGATGTTTCATTCTTCTTGTATGAGAACTTCACCTCCAATGAAGACTGGACTTGTTCTCATCTGGCTTGCACTTTCTACCATATGAGTAGCACAAGGCCATGTGTAACCTGGAAGAAGACAGAGGGAGGAAGGACTGGAGAGGCTAGGAGGTTGCTGGGAGAGCAAATGCAGATGCTGAGAAAACATCCCAGACTAACACATCCTGTCAATGTTTGGCTCTGTGATATAGAAAATATGGACAAATATGTTCTTGAGCTAGGGAGATGGCTCGGTCGATAAAGTGCTTGCTATACAAGTATGAGGACCTAGGTTCAATCTCCAAAATTCACATAAAAGTATCCAACATAGTGGCACATACTTGCAATTCACAGCACTGGGGCAGGGAAGGGGGTAGTTTCCTGGAGCTTACTGGCACCCCAGCATAGTCTGATCAGCTACCCGTAGGTTGTAGTGAGAGACCTCGTCTCCAAAAAACAAAGTTGTTAGCTCATGCTTTTAACCCTAGCTCTCGGGAGGCCGAAGAGTTGGAGCCCAAAATAATGGCTGACTACGGCCAGATGTGGGCAATGAATCAACAGCTGGCATTTCTAAAGTAGTTTCAATTCTAAAAGCTAAGAGTTCCTGCAGTCTTGGAAGTTACTGTCAATACTCTCTATCAGAGGCTCTTCTAGACCCTCATTTGATCTAATCATCAGAGACCTGATTGGTGGGATGCTGACCACTTGCCTCATGCTTCTGCACATCAAGGCTCCCAGGATGATGGATACAACAGCAAAAGAAAATGCAGGGATAGCCTATGATTTCTTTTAAAAACAGGCCTTCGTGAGAGCCAGTCTCAATAAATAAACAGTAAATAAAGAAGCACACATACTAGGGATCACTGAAGGATTTTTAATATACTTTTGTTTTGTTACTGAGAGAGGGATCATGGGAAATTCCCATTTGCGGTCTTTCACTGGAGCATTATTAAGCACTGGGAGCTTCAAGGAGATTATCCCAGCAGTAATTGCAGCATCTGTGTGCTTTGGCAGTGAGTGGAGCAGGTTTGCTGAGATTTTCCCATCATGCATCTAAGCATCGCTATCCTTCCCAGGAAATGTCCAGTTAGTTCTACCCTGTTGAGAGACAAAGCCATCCAGCTCTTTTTGCTACAGAACATGAGTCCTTACTTTTACCATGTGTTTGCTTATATAGTATCATGTAAATTTTTTCTTTGTGTGCACATACCCATGTGTGCACATCTCTATGCATTGGCCTGTGGAGGCTAGAGATCAACCTTAGGTGTCCTTCCTGAAAGGCTGTCTACCTATTTTTTTTATTTTGATTTCTTTTGAGATAGGGTCTCACTATGTAGCACTGTGTGGACTAGAACTTTCTAGATAGACTGGCCTCCAACTCATCAACCTCTCAAGAGCTGGGATTAAAGGCGCCACCATGGGCTCCAACAGTATAATTCTTGATATACTGAGGTGTAGCAGGTAAGGAAAATAAACAATAAAAGAATCCTGTTGGATTACTCATTTGATAATGAGTTACTTGGCCATGGATGGACGCAGGGATAACTGAGCACTGTAAAGTCCTAAAGCAATGGAAGCCAGGTAGGCTGGGGAGGCAGCCCAGTTAAAGGAGTACTCACCTAGCATGATGATAGATTACAGATACAGATAGATACAGAGCCCTAGATTTGATACCCAGCAGAACATAAGCTGGATGGTGGCTCACACCTGCAATCTCAGCTAGAGGCAGGAGAAAAACGACTACAAATTCATCCCTTACTACATAGAGAGTTCGAGGCCAACCTGGACTATACAGATGACATCTCAATTTTTAAATGAAAGACTGACAGCAAGAATGAAAAACAATGTCTCAAAAAACCAAAAAAAAAAAAAATGAAAAGCAAAAAAATATGTTTTATATTTATATATATATATGTATATATATACACATATTATATGGTGAATATATATAATGTATATTATATATGATGAATATATGTTTATTATATATGTGAAATATATAATGCTTATAATATATAAAATATATGATTAATATATAATGTATATTATATTGATATATGATATAATATATAATAAATATATAATGTGTATTATATATGATATATAATATATGGTAGATATATATAATAAAAATCCCTTCGTGGCTTACAATAAAAAAATCAGATAGACAGAAGGCTTGGAGGTATAAGCCTTTAATCCCAGCATTTAAGAGGCAGATCTCTGTGAGTTCAAGGCCACCCTGGTCTGCATAATATATTCCAGGCCAGCTGGGGCTACACAGTACATACACAAACACAAACACACACACACACACACACATACATATATATACACACAAATATATATACATATATATATAATATACATATAGACATATATATAACAGATATATATTATATATCATATATATGGTATATGTAAAACAA